>NW_026600390.1:63182-178182 GCF_029448725.1 Salvelinus fontinalis | reverse complement strand
CCCTAACCATTCATAACATACACCCTCCATGTCTGCCTGTCCCTAACCATTCATAACATACACTCTCCCTGTCTGCCTGTCCCTAACCATTCATAACATACACCCACCCTGTCTGCCTGTCCCTAACCATTCATAACATACACCCTCCCTGTCTGTCTGTCCCTAACCATTCATAACATACACCCTGTCTGCCTGTCCCTAACCATTCATAACATACACCCACCCTGTCTGTCTGTCCCTAACATACTCCCTCCCACCCTGTCTGTCTGTCCCTAACATACTCCCTCCCTCCCTGTCTGTCCCTAACATACTCCCTCCCACCCTGTCTGTCTGTCCCTAACATACTCCCTCCCTCCCTGTCTGTCCCTAACATACTCCCTCCCTCCCTGTCTGTCCCTAACATACTCCCTCCCTCCCTGTCTGTCTGTCCCTAACATACTCCCTCCCTCCCTGTCTGTCCCTAACATACTCCCTCCCTCCCTGTCTGTCCCTAACATACTCCCTCCCTCCCTGTCTGCCTGTCGCTAACATACTCCCTTCCTGTCTGCCTGTCCCTAACCATTCATAACATACACCCACCCACCCACACTGTCTGTCTGTCTGTCTGTCTGTCTCTGTCTCTGTCTCTGTCTCTGTCTCTGTCTCTGTCTCTGTCTCTGTCTCTGTCTCTGTGTCTGTCTGTCTGTGTCTCTAAACGTTCATAACATCCTCCCTCCCTGTCTACCAGTCTAGTGATGGACTACCAACCAAACACCCTCCATCCATCTCTCTTTCTCACATCCTTCATTTCCCCCACCCAATATTTTTTTATGTAACATTTGTCTAAAGTTTAAAAAGGTAGGCGAAGATCCCATGTCTCTCCCGAACTCACTCAGTCATTCACTCACTCTTCATTCCACACAGTACCTCCTCTGGTGTATACGTACCGTTCACATCCGGCACGGGGTTTAACCCAACCTTCCTCAGTAAATAAAGTCAGAAGTGTCCCCACATCCCTGAAAACAAAAGACCACCAGATGTGTGTGAGTCCTAGTGGAACCAGAGACTTTGACAGATGCTGCTAATTGTAGTCAGAGCCAGCTGCCTCTGTGCGACTGGGGAAGCACTCTGCCAGTACCTCCACTGTTCTTTTCAACCGCTCAGCCCAAACCAGCTACCCGGATGAGGCTCCTTTTGCCTGCCGATTGAAGTAGATTTATGAATGTTTATTAAGGTAATGAATTCTAATTGTTGCTGAGGCAGGTTGGTTAACGCCACATGTACAAAGCCTTATCTGGCCTGAGGAGACTCTAAACTGAAAGCTAATGCCTGGCTCGGTGGGCTGACGGCTTCACTTCAGGACCTGTTGGGTCACTTTTCCTCTCTAGGCTCTAGTGTTGTATACTTCAGGTCAGAATACAGTATGCTTAGAGAGAATGCTTACATTGTTAAATACTTCTCGTCAGATATGTAGGACCTTACTACAATGAACTGCTTCACTCCTGTTCCAACAGATATATGCACTTAACCAACCACAATTAAAAGAACACTTATTGAATTTTCCCTCTTTACATTGAAAGATTGGTCCTTGTGTGGACTGGTGGAGGCTGAAGTACTCTACTAACAAGCAGGTTTGAATCAGAAAAATAAACTCATAATTTTACTTTAGCATTGAGCTGAGGTCAGAATGGTTTTGACTACTATGCATTAGCTTGTCCGTTAGTAGTCAATTATTGAATGCGAGTCAATGAGAGTAGAGAGGAGCTTTTAGACCTGGAGGGTGACAGGAGTGGTGCTGCCTTGGAGAGACCTCCTGATGGTCCACCATCAGTGGTCCAGGATCAGTTGTCTGTTCTAACTCTAAACCTGTGTGAGCCTCACAATACAACTGACCTGGGATGAACGGATAAGAACAGTTTGAATTGCTGTTCCAATATCAACCGTCTTCCATTCCTTAACATAATCACTCTAACACTGAGGTGAAACCCTAGGAAGGAAGAAAGGATGCATTTGAAAGGAATTCAAACTGGGCCTTAGTACCTGCTGCATCTTAGGGCCCTGTTCCAATACTCTTCAAATGTATCATTCCTTTCCTCCCTTGAAGTAATTTCAGAAGGAAGGAAGGAGGCATTATGAGTATTCTAACGGGGCCAATGTTTGGGCTGTGTATCACAGCTTCTTCACCTGTTGTCCCACCAGCCGTCCTCACCACATCCTCTATCTCTGCTGCCCTCTGCAGGCTGCTGCTGGAACTGCTGGAGCTGCTGTTTGACAAGTTCAACGCGGTGGCTGCGGCCCACAGTGTGGTGCTGGCCCACCTGCAGCAGATCGTGGTGTCCCCCAACGGAGCCCAGGAGGGCATCAAGCTCTATGAGCAAGCCGACGTCTCTGCTAAGATCCAGACCGTGCTCCAGGTCAGTTCAAGTTTAAAATGTAAAGTTTTGAATTCATCACAGTCCCGAATCCCTGCAAAACACACACACACACACACACACACACACACACACACACACACACACACACACACACACACACACACACACACAAAAAATAGCAACAAAGATCCATCTGCCGTTCTGTGTATCCATAAAATTCACGGATGATTTGGCAGCAGATGATTTGCACACGTGTGGTTAAACCTTTAGACTGTGAAAGCATAGATTAGGCTGCCATGAGCAAGAATGATCACACATGATGCTAACTAGGAGAGACAAGACTCACTGTTCTGACATGAACTACAATGACAAGAACAGATATAGCTTTAACTTTAGTGAGAAATCTTTACTAATGCAGATTGACTATTTACTGTACACGTTCATTGTAGAAATCAATCTGGTTCTTCATATGCGGGCCGGGGGGTGTGTGACTGTGAAAGCATGTCGTATCCATAGCAGGAGGGATGTAGGCTAATTCCTTGAGAGAATGCTGTACACTCTGTGTGTGTTGTGCATCCATCTATGAATCCTGGCAGTGTTTCACCCTACACTCGTTTGTGCAGCCAGTCAATGTCTATACACAAACGTGTGCACGGACCACGCCGACACGCGCAAGTACACACAGTTGTATCAAAAAAAAAACACATTCAAACACACACAAATATTCAAACACACACAAGCACACACAAAAACTATCTCCCATAGTCTAGTCAGTGAGTGCTGGGGGTGCCTGACTTACATGGGCATTCCTCAGGGATCTGTCATAGGTTACTTCCAAACAGCTGCTCATCTCCTCAGCCAATCAGACGGGAGCAGAGAGCAAACACAGTGCAGCCGACACGCACCAATTAAAGGACTGCAATTAAACCAGGCAATCAGGGGAAGTGTCTGTTCCTGTGTGTGTCACAACTAAAATCAACCCCACTGTATTATTAGTCTGTCTTTCTATTCCTAATCTGACACGATGATGAAATCCATAGCGCTGGATTTCTTCCGTCGCGTTCTAAGACATAAGCCTGTGTGTAGGTGGACACATTTCAGAGTGTCGTGAAGTGTTGAAACGAGGGGAAGGATGAGAACGGAACACAGGTCTGATGATGAAACAGAGAAGCCAGAGGGGACGTTGGCTCGGGAACAGCGGGAAGCGGGAAGCGTTCCAGTAACGTGTAGCTAGCTATCCCCTGTGGAGAGAGTCATTGTGAGGTGTAGCTCCAGGGTATTATCCCGTCACACATGTGAGTGATGGCTGGGCTCCAGCTTGAGCTCTGAGCATTAAAGAGCCTACAGTCAAACTACAGATGGAGGAGTGAGGATCCACATCATGGTTCTAGGACTGGTTTTCTAGATATGGTCTCTGACTGCTCACTCCAGACCAGTCTGCTGCCATGTAGCTTGGTCTGTATGGATTAGGTTTCCAATGACACAAACCCATATAGCCTTACTTTTAGTGACCACAATCTTTACTAATGTGGATTGACTATTTACTGTACACGTTCATTGTAAACATCAATCTGGTTTCTTTATATGCAGCCCAGAGCTGTGTGTAGGACTGTGAAAGCAGACACACACACACACACACACACGCACACAGAATGTCAGTGAGTCTTGCCTTAGGTATAGGTATAGGTATACCCTCATAGGTAGCATATTTTTTTTTTAAATAATGTTTCTTTTTTTACATTTGTTTTTTGTACAGCAGATACAAACATACACATACGAACAACAACTTAGAGACACACACAAAGCGACTACATCTCATCTGTCCACACCCACATGCTCCCACCCCCATCCCTAGTGCCTGGTCACACCCCCATCCCTAGTGCCTGGTCACACCCCCATCCCTAGTGCCTGGTCACACCCCCATCCCTAGTGCCTGGTCACACCCCCATCCCTAGTGCCTGGTCACACCCCCATCCCTAGTGCCTGGTCACACCCCCATCCCTAGTGCCTGGTCACACCCCCATCCCTAGTGCCTGGTCACACCCCCATCCCTAGTGCCTGCTCCCACCCCCATCCCTAGTGCCTGCTCCCACCCCCATCCCTAGTGCCTGCTCACACCCCCATCCCTAGTGCCTGGTCACACCCCCATCCCTAGTGCCTGGTCACACCCCCATCCCTAGTGCCTGGTCACACCCCCATCCCTAGTGCCTGGTCACACCCCCATCCCTAGTGCCTGGTCACACCCCCATCCCTAGTGCCTGGTCACACCCCCATCCCTAGTGCCTGGTCACACCCCCATCCCTAGTGCCTGGTCACACCCCCATCCCTAGTGCCTGCGTTATTGTTTGCCACATGGCCTTAAATTGTACCCATTAATTTTTCTCGGTTGCTCATGCTATTTCATTATTTCAATAATAAATCATGTTTCCATTGTGTTAATGATGGAGATTGATTTCCAGGTTTTTACTCTAAGTTTATTCCAGAAGAGTAATGAGAAGAGAATCGTCCAGGCCGTTTTTCGTGTCTGACTACACCCCATATGCCAGGTCTTGAAATACGCAGACAGACGGATTAACAGTGTGTTTACATTGTAACACTTCTGACAGACAACTGTCTAGCTCCGCCCATAACTTCTGAACTTCATAGTGTTCCCAGAAGTCATGGATTATTGAGTCATCGTTAGTTTTACACTTAAGACATGACTCTGCCGTTGTGCTGTAGAATTTGTGAATTTTGTCTCTGGTATAAGTTCTATACCTTCGTTTATACTGGATTAAGCGTACATTTTCATTAACTGTTTCGTTAGTTTTGCTCCAACATTCCCTCCATCTTGTGCCAACATCACTCTCCTACTCAGCATCGTGGGTGTGTTTTGAATGTGTGTGTGTTTGTTTGTGTGTGTATTTTTCAATGTGTTTTTTTTTTGCTCGTGCAGCGTGGTCCATTTCAACTGACGTACTTTCATGTTCTCAGCACTCGTTCCACAAGAATAATCTCTTCTTTGAAAAGAAAGACAACATTGACTGGCTGCACAAACGAGTGTTGGGTGAAACACTGCCAGTATTCATCGCTGGATCCACAACACACACAGAGTGTACAGCATTCTCTCAAGGAATTAGCCTACATCCCTCCTGCTATGGATACGACATGCTTTCACAGTCACACACCCCCCGGCCCGCATATGAAGAACCAGATTGATTTCTACAATGAACGTGTACAGTAAATAGTCAATCTGCATTAGTAAAGATGTGAAAGATTTTCGTCACTAAAGGTGAGGCTACATGGGTGTGTGTCATTGTAGTTGATGTCAGAACAGTGAGTGTCCTAGTTCGCATCATGTGAGGTAGACCTCCTGAGGGACACAGTGAAGAGTTGACAGCAGAGTTTGTTCCTCTTTTCTATTTTACACTCTGCTCTTTTCTTATCTCTTATTTTCTCCCTCACATCTTTTCTCTTCCTTGTTTTCGTCTCGTTCCAAGTCTCTGAGGGCTAGCCTTCTCTCCCTTTGCTTTTGAGAGGAAAGGGAGGGAGAGAGGGAGCGAGCGGAAGAGAGGGAGCGAGCGGGAATGAAGTGGGAGGGAGGGAGGGAGCGAGCGAGAGGGAGAGTGAGCGCGGGGGTGGGGGACGTGAGCGAGCGGGGTTGGGGGTGCAAGCGGGAGGGAGGGTGGAGGGAGAGGGAGGGAGAGAGCTAGAGAGAGATGGGCACAGACCGGTGGAGAGGGGTGACTGAGAGGGAGGAAAGTAAAGGGAGAGAGAGGTGCACACTGGGATTGAGTATATGGGCTTATCACTCCATCAGACCAGGAGTCAGACGGTGACCTTGAGCACATTTTTTCATCATATTTTCTTTTCTCTTGCGTTTTCTCTCTCTCTCTCTCTCTCTCTCTCTCTCTCTCAATCATTCTCTCTAATTCTCTCGCTTTTTTCACCCCTCAAAACCACTCAGAATAAAAAACAGTGACTCCGCCATGCCAACTGTTGCTAAGGCGGCCCTGAGCTAACTGCGGACGGTCGGGCAGGCAGGCCTTAGGGCTCGAAGACGCAGCTAGACTTGAATCACATTTTGTCCAAAGCCTACTTTAGTGGAACTGAGGATAAATGCTCTGTCTTATTGAACATTGATTATCTAAGACCCAGGCCCCTTGATTGGCTCAAAATTGGTCCTTACACTAAGCTGTGATTTGGTTAGTACTGGATAAACAGAGTCGTGATTTGGCTGGGCCAACTGATTGCCTGCCAGTTTAGTCACCGGTGTTTCAGCTCTGTTTGGAGGAGACTATGAAGAGATGGGCATAGACAGATAGAGGGGTGGGAACTGTAGGGTTGGCGTTGTATACTCTCAAAGCCAGTCAGATGGATAGATGGTTGGATGGAGTTTTATAAAATAGGGGGGGGGGGGTACCCTATACCTGCACCCAGAGGGGAGTAGTTCAAAGTCTGGGTACAGGGGGTGGCTTGGGTCAAAAATATTTAGTGTGCCTTGCTGATGGCCCTGACCTTAAAGATCTCATCCAGGCCTGTCTGTTTGACTCCTAGTACTTTGCTTGACGTGGTGATAATCCTTTTCAGCATATTTCTCTGGTTGACAGTGGTCTTGCTAAACCAACAAACAATAGGAAAAGTTGAAATAGTCTCAATGAAAGATCTGTAAAACAGAGTCAGTATAGTCCAGTCAACATTAAAAGATTCCAGCTTGTTGAGAAAGTACAGTCTCTGACTCTTTTTGTAGATCATTTCTGCACATTTACTACACTGAAGCTTATTGTCCAAGAGGACAGCCAGATATGTGTATTTCTCTATGTTCTGACCTGTTACAGAGGTAGGTGGTGTTCTCTTCCTGAAGTCTATGCACATCTCTTTGGTCTTGTTGGTATTGAGGACCAAGTGTGATTCCTCACACCACTCTACAAAGCCATCTAGGACCGGGCCATGGGGTTCCTCATCATCATGCAACAGGCTGATCAAGGCAGTGTCATCAGCAAACTAAACTAGGTGTCTGTCAGGATGGGAACTAGTACAACTATTAGTGTACAGTCGGTTGTCCTAAATACAATCGTAAAATAAAGGCACATGAAAGAGATCAGGGAAGATGGATAGAGAGTTAAAGCGAGTTGGAGAAAGAGAGAGGAGGGAGTGGAGGTATTGCGCGGCTGTGCTGTGCCTTTGTGTTAATGGAAGGCATTAAGCCGTTCGCTCTCCAGCGGCGCGGGCACTAGAGCTGCTACCGCTGCCTCCGCTCTGCCAACCCCAGGTTGCCAGGGGCTCCTCACTCCCCCGCCGCCGCGATGTGCGATAATGTCATCTCTTGATTAGAATACTCATTATGTGAAATGAGGTTTTCTTATTCAGTCATTCGTGTTATTATTTTCTGGACGATTGTATCTTTGTGAGTCTCTCCTTCTCTCCCACTCCCTCTCTCAATCCTTCTTATCCCAATTTCTTTCCATCCCTCTCTCTTTCTCTCCCTCAATCACCATTTCGCTCTATCTCTTTCCCCCTCCCTTCCTCTATCCCTCTCTCTACCCTCTCCCCCCTCCTTCCTGCTCCCTTCAAGAGACAAACTCAGTCTGACAGCAGCACATGTTAATGTGTGATAGTCTAGCAGCACATGTTGATGCCTGATAGTCTAGCAGCACATGTTAATGCCTGATAGTCTGGCAGCAGCACATGTTAATGTCTGATAGTCTGGCAGCAGAACATGTTAATGTCTGATAGTCTGGCAGCAGCACATGTTAATGCCTGATAGTCTGGCAGCAGCACATGTTAATGCCTGATAGTCTGGCAGCAGCACATGTTAATGCCTGATAGTCTAGCAGCACATGTTAATGTCTGATAGTCTGGCAGCACATGTTAATGTCTGATAGTCTGGCAGCAGCACATGTTAATGCCTGATAGTCTATCAGCACATGTTAATGCCTGATAGTCTGGCAGCAGCACATGTTAATGCCTGATAGTCTGACAGCAGCACATGTTAATGTCTGATAGTCTGGCAGCAGCACATGTTAATGCCTGATAGTCTGGCAGCAGCACATGTTAATGCCTGATAGTCTGGCAGCAGCACATGTTAATGCCTGATAGTCTGACAGCAGCACATGTTAATGTCTGATAGTCTGGCAGCAGCACATGTTAATGCCTGATAGTCTGGCAGCAGCACATGTTAATGCCTGATAGTCTGGCAGCAGCACATGTTAATGCCTGATAGTCTGGCAGCAGCACATGTTAATGTCTGATAGTCTGACAGCAGCACATGTTAATGTCTGATAGTCTGGCAGCGGCACATGTTAATGCCTGATAGTCTGGCAGCAGAACATGTTAATGCCTGATAGTCTGACAGCAGCACCTGTTATTGCCTGATAGTCTGGCAGCAGCACATGTTAATGCCTGATAGTCTGGCAGCAGCACATGTTAATGCCTGATAGTCTGGCAGCAGCACATGTTAATGTCTGATAGTCTGGCAGCGGCACATGTTAATGCCTGATAGTCTGGCAGCAGCACATGTTCATGTCTGATAGTCTGGCAGCAGCACATGTTAATGCCTGATAGTCTGACAGCAGCACATGTTAATGCCTGATAGTCTGGCAGCAGCACATGTTAATGCCTGATAGTCTGGCAGCAGCACATGTTAATGCCTGATAGTCTGGCAGCAGCACATGTTAATGCCTGATAGTCTGACAGCAGCACATGTTAATGCCTGATAGTCTAGCAGCAGCACATGTTAATGCCTGATAGTCTGGCAGCAGCACATGTTAATGCCTGATAGTCTGGCAGCAGCACATGTTAATGTCTGATAGTCTGGCAGCAGCACATGTTAATGTCTGATAGTCTAGCAGCACATGTTAATGCCTGATAGTCTAGCAGAACATGTTAATGCCTGATAGTCTGGCAGCAGCACATGTTAATGTCTGATAGTCTGGCAGCAGCACATGTTAATGTCTGATAGTCTGGCAGCAGCACATGTTAATGTCTGATAGTCTGGCAGCGGCACATGTTAATGCCTGATAGTCTGGCAGCAGTGTAGATTCCTGAGGGAGGCTGTATGGCAGGCTACTCTTTGCCCTGCCTCTACTCTGACAGTGGGGTGCTATAGTTCCCATATTCCACCCTGCAGCGGCCTGGTGAGCGCGTGTGAGCGTGTGTGTCGACTTGTGTGTGTCGACTTGTGTGTGTGCACTTGTGTGTGTGCACTTGTGTGTCCTTGCAGTCTGCCCTGCCTCTACTCTGACAGTGGGGTGCTATAGTTCCCATATTCCACCCTGCAGCGGCCTGGTGTGTGTGCACGTGTGTGTGTGCTTGTGTGTCCTTGCAGTCTGCAGGTGTGAAACGTACCCACTATCATGAAACATCTCTACTAGCTAGTATCTATGCTCAGGTGTGTGTGGTGAGATGTTGTTGGCCCTTGTCTAGGTGTAGATTAGATATTTTTGGCAGTTGTCTATGTTGTCTCTTGTTATTTCAGGTGTGTTCTGAAGACTAGCAGTTGTGCACTAGCATCTATATATTAGCTAGTGGCTCAGGTGTGTGTTGAGATACTGTTGGGTCTTGTCTAGGTGTAAATTAGTGGCGGCCATCTTTTCGACAGTTGTTGTCTCTTGTTCACGTCTGTGCTGTAGTGCTGAGTTATTAGTGCTTTTTGAGGTTGGTTCGATTATGAAAAAAATGGATCATGGTTTTCGATAACTTTTTAAAATAATGACATTACTTTGATTTTAGAGCTTTTTCATGGAAATTCCAAAGGCCAAAATAGTGAACATTCAATATCCAAACATTGAAAATATTCCATTTGTGTCTGTCAGGTCCACATTGGGTAGACATCAAAAGAAAAATAGAAAATTACTAATAAATAATTAAATATTTCAGTTGTGTATATTACTTCATTTTTATTTGATAACTTTATTATTTAGTCATCTATAAAAATAAAAATAAATCCTCATCAAGCTGCACACAATACCCCACAATGACAAAGCAAAAACAGGTTTTTAAAAATGTTTACAAAAAAAACATAATTACATGATTTACATAAGTATTCAGAGTTTTTGCTATGAGACTTGAAATTGAGCTCAGGTGCATCCTGTTTCCTTTGATCATCCTTGAGATGTTTCTACAACTTGATTGGAGTCCACCTGTGATAAATTCAATTGATTGGACATGATTTGGAAAGGCACACAACTGTCTATATAAGATCCAACAGTTGATAGTGCATGTTAGAGCAAAACCAAGCCACGAGGTCGAAGGAATTGTCTGTAGAGCTCCGAGACAGGATTGTCTCGATGCACAGATCTGGAGAAGGGAGAAGAATGTCCCCAAGAACACAGTGGCCTCCATCATTCTTAAGTATAAGTTTGGAACCACCAATTTAATCCATTTTAGAATAAGGCTATAACGTAACAAAATGTGGAAAAAGTCAAGGCGTCAAAATACTTCCCGAATACGCTGTATGTTCTCCCCATACTGTGTTTAGCCATCCTATTGAGCTAGACTGCCTAAGCACGCTGCAGAGCTGTCTGACTAAATCATTGTATTAGTTCTGCGAAGTAGATAATGCATACTTTCACAAACCCTCTCTGTCCCTCTCATCGTTGTGTTCTTTCCTCTCTCATGCGGTCTGTGTGTATCTAACCTACGTATTAGGCGTAAAAGTGAATCTGTCCAGAGATCTGTATATAAAGATGAGATGCTCATGTCTCCACCCTAACAAATGGGAGTCGTTGTCCCAAAGACAGGAAGGCAGGCGGCAAGCTTAGGTCCAAGATAAACCTATAGAAACACATTGGGATTATTTTGGACAGATCTTGGCGCTAGTGAAATCTCTTGCTTTGCCTCTTCCTCTCTGATCAGTCTTTGTCCGAGATGGAAAAAACAGGTGCAATGGATTATGTTCATTGTAGTTAATTTCCACGTTTCTGAGCTGAACTAGGTTGAATATTTGCTAAATGAGAACTACAACTGTCTTCAGCCCAGTGTTCCACATAGTTATTGGAATTTAAGTAATTGAACCGACGTCAATTAGTTGTTTAATAACACCTCCCCCCCGTGATGTTTGTTAATCGCTCAGCATTAGTTTGCTGAAGTTAAGCATCTGCCCTCAAACATCTTTATCTAGCTACAGTACCTGCAGAAAGTATTGACACCCCTTGACTTTTTCCACATTTTTGTTTGTGCTACAGACTGAATTTAAAATGGATAAATTGTAGGATTTGTGTCACTGGCCTACACACAATACCCCATAATGTCTAAGTATATACAAATGAATTCAAAATGAAAAGCTGAAATGTCTTGAGTGAATATTAAAGTGAAGTATTCATCCTCTTTGTTATGGCAAGCCTAAATAAGTCCAGGAGTAAACAAGTCACATAATAAGTTGCATGGACTCCCTCACTCTGTGTGCAATAATAGTGTTTAACATGATTTTTGAATGACTTCCTCATCTCTGTACCAAACACATACAATTATCCGTATGGTACCTCAGTTGAGCAGTGAAGTTCAAACACACATTCAACGACAAATACCAGGGAGGTTTTTCCAATGACTCCCAACAGAAGAGGACCTATTGGTAGATTGGTAAAAACAAAAAAAAGCAGACATTGAATATCCGTTTGAGTGTGGTGAAGTTATTAATTTCAATACACCCAGTCACTACAAAGATACAGGCATCGTTCCTAACTCATTTCGCGGAGAGGAAGGAAACCGCTCAGGGATTTCACCATGAGGCCCATGGTGACTTTAAAACAGTTATAGAGTTTAATGGCTGTGATAGAATTGAGGATATCAACAACATTGTAGTCCACAATACTAACCTAAATGATAGTGAAAAGAAGGAAGCCTGTACAGAATACAAATATTCCATAACATGCATCCTGTTTGCAATAAAGCGCTAAAGTAAAACTTAAAAAAATGTGGCAAAGAAATGACCTTCATTTCTGAATACGAAGTGTTATGTTTGTGACAAATCCAACACATCACTGAGTACCACTCTTCATATTTTTAAACCTGTTGGTGGCTGCATCATGTTATGAGTATGCTTTTCATCGGCAAGGAGTAGGGAGATTTTTTTAGGACAAAAAGAAACGGAATGGAGCTAAACACAGGCAATATCCTAGAGGAAAATCTGGTTGTCTGTTTTTCTACAGACGATGGGAAACAAATTCACCTTTCAGCAGGACGATAACCTAAAACACAAGACCAGGTTATTGTCCGACTTAAATCGTCTTGAAAATCTATGGCAAGACGTGAAAAAGGCAGTCTAGCAATGATCAACAACCAACTTGACAGAGCTTAGAGAATTTAAAAAATAATAATGTGCAGATATTGTGCAATCCTGGTGTGCAAAGCTCTTAGAGACTTACCAAGCAAGACTGACAGCTGTAATTGCTGCCAAAGGTGATTCTAACATGTATTGACTCAGGGGTGTGAATAATTATGTAAATGAGACGTTTCTGTATTTCATTTTCAATAAATTAGCAAACAATTCTAAAAACATGTTTTCACTTTGTCATTATGGAGTACGGTGTTAGATGAGAAGAATAAAACATATTTTATTCATTTTGAATTCAGGCTCTAACACAACACTGTGGAATAAGTCAAGGGTTATGAACACTTTCTGAAGGCTCTGTAGTATCTCTCACAGGGGATAAGGTGTGCTTGGAGAGATGGTGGTAAGTTGTTGGCTCTTGGTAAGGTGTATATTAGCCCAGCGGAAGCAATCTTGTTGGCAGTTTCTCCAGCGTATCTTGTTATTCCCCCTCTCTTCTCTCCACCTTGTAGCTACACACTCATTTGATAGACTAGCCTATAAATGGAAGCCTCTAGATGATTCATTTTTTCCCTCCACTTTGAGAAGTGTGGAATCGTGTTGACCTTTCCACTTGGCATGCTCTGAGACGGACACCGGATCTGACAGAGACACGAGAGGGCACGCAGTTACACGGCCTGAGCTGAGACTTCTCTTATTCCACCGAGCGACTGGCTCCAGGAAGGCACAGTATGGAGTAGGTTAACATGGGCTTTTTGAAAGCCAAGAGCCAATTAGCAATGGTCTTGATCCCTGTTTGGAAATGCCGGCTGTGCTTCCCCAGCGTGCTTTAAGTGTGGATGAGATATTGATTGGGGCTTTAAAGAGCGGCTGGTAATTCTCAGTATTGGTGTCAGTTAGGGAGTGGAACCGTGTTGTCTGTGCTGTCACTTTTCCATCAAGATACAGTGTGTGAATAAATGTATTGATTTTTCACGCCAATGAGCCCACGTTATTAGGCTTCTATATTCCAAGCTTGCACCACTTCACTTGATGCCTCCCTCTGTGAACATCAGTGTTTTTTAAAAATCCATCACACTGTGTCTCAAGGTCTTCTGAAGTTCTCTTATGAAATTAGAGGCACTCAGAATCTTTCAATGTATCATACATACACTATAATCCCACTAGATCCAGTCACATTGGATACGGTTGTCTCTGCCACCAAATCATCAAGCGTGCCAAGAATCATACTTATCTAAACCAAATCATCAAGCATGCCAAGAATCATACTTATCTAAACCAAATCATCAAGGGTGCCAAGAATCATACTTATTTAAACCAAATCATCAAGCGTGCCAAGAATCATACTTATTTAAACCAAATCATCAAGCGTGCCAAGAATCATACTTATCTAAACCAAATCATCAAGCGTGCCAAGAATCATACTTATCTAAACCAAATCATCAAGCGTGCCAAGAATCATACTTATTTAAACCAAATCATCAAGCGTGCCAAAAATCATACTTATCTAAACCAAATCATCAAGCGTGCCAAGAATCATACTTATCTAAACCAAATCATCAAGCGTGCCAAGAATCATACTTATCTAAACCAAATCATCAAGCGTGCCAAGAATCATACTTATCTAAACCAAATCATCAAGCGTGCCAAGAATCATACTTATCTAAACCAAATCATCAAGGGTGCCAAGAATCATACTTATCTAAACCAAATCATCAAGGGTGC
Source organism: Salvelinus fontinalis (assembly GCF_029448725.1). Taxonomy (NCBI): domain Eukaryota; kingdom Metazoa; phylum Chordata; class Actinopteri; order Salmoniformes; family Salmonidae; genus Salvelinus; species Salvelinus fontinalis. Next base: position 163,854 of record NW_026600390.1, on the reverse strand, counting down.
CAAGAATCATACTTATCTAAACCAAATCATCAAGCGTGCCAAGAATCATACTTATCTAAACCAAATCATCAAGCGTGCCAAGAATCATACTTATCTAAACCAAATCATCAAGCATGCCAAGAATCATACTTATCTAAACCAAATCATAAAGCATGCCAAGAATCAGACTTATCTAAACTCCACTTTGACAAGTTTGGTCAGATTCTCCCTTGAACCTGAACATCAGTTGCAAGCAACAGCATTATGTACTTAGAAAATATTTAGGTAAAAACCAAGAAATCCTTCAATAAACATGGACAAAAAACCTCCACCTGCCATCAGATGATCTAAGACCATATGGTTTGACTGAGACCAAAGACCCTATCTCATAAGAGCCTGCTGAATCCCTCACCACAATCACCCATAGGGACCATGTTTGACCTATACTTGGCATGGCTTGTTACTGTCCCCCTCTCAGCACGGCCTGACCTTTAACCTTGCGACAACATAGTCCAACGTGTCTGAGTTTTCTAATTAGCCTAGCGCTTGTGTATTCCACTATGATGCCATGGCGTCTCCATGATGGCTAGGCTACCGAGTTGATCCACCAGCCGTCGCAGCTGTGTGCCCGGAGTGCAGATGAATGCTTTTAATGAGCAGTGGTGAGGACCTTTGGAGCTAAGGTGCGATTAGCAAATCAAGGATGGATGTCGTCTGTCTGTTCTTACAGAACACCTCTAGAAATATCTAACACTTTATTAGGCTACTTGACGATGCTATATAAAACACAGGCTAGCTTGGCCCAGCTGAAAGATAATCTATGACACATGGCTGCTGTAGTAGTGAATACTCTCCTCCTTTTCTATTGACACAGTGAGAGCCTGTGGCTGGGGCAGAACCACACTGAATAAATCATAGCACAGCCAGAGATTAGCCGAGACAAAGGAGAAGCGTATGTTCAAAGTATAGAAATCTATAAAGTAGTATGTGAGGGAGTTAAATATGCAGGCCTTCCTCACGGCTTGTCAGCCAAGTGAAAACAAGGCAAATTGAACTGCCAGGGAAACAACAGCCAGACGACAATGATCTGTTTTAATTAAATATGATGCGCAGAGACATTGCTGTGTTTCTTTCCTAACGTTTTAATCAACATGTCACTATTTCACTGTAGTCCTGCCCCACCCATCCACCCCCGATGTGTCATATTTACATATTACTGGGGCGCGGTGAAGCTAGTATATTGATTGTGTCGAAATTCCATCATCGCCCCTCCTTTTGTGTTTGAGAGAAGGGAGGTTTTTAAGCTAATTATTCTAATCTGACGGTATTCTTTATAGTTTCCCGTTCTCCTAGAGATGCACAGCATGTTCTCCTTTAAACATTGCTTATCTCAATTGTGTGTATGCGAGTACAGGTGTGTGTGTGTGTGTGTTTGTGTGTGGCTCTCAACGGTCAAGGCGTTGCGATACAGAAGAGTCATATTGTTCATTTGTGTAAGAGCAGGAATCCATGTAGACCCATTGCCAGGGCCATGCTTGCTTAGACTTGCTATTGATGTTTTTTGACGTTATTGACGTTCTATCTATGTCTCTTCAGTCCAAAAAACTGTCAAACTGCTTTGGGACAGAGCAAGGACAACAAGAGGAATGAAATGCAACAGGCTGCCTGTAGCGATGTTTCTTTGTCAAAGTGTTCAGAGGGATGATGAACAGGGGTACGGTCCAGTTGGGACACCTTGAAGGTCTGCAGTGGTCCAGTCCAGAGGGGAAAGAGCTGGACAAAGCTGAACTCTCAACGTTCTGAGGTTGTTGGAAGATCAAGTCAGGAAGTAAAATCTTTTTGTGCCCAAGGCAATTTTTGGGGCTTTCACCCGAAGCCACCAGCTGAGATATCAATCAATACATTTTCAACAAGAACATGTGTCTAGGGGGACTTCATTCCTAAAAGAATGGATTTCACTAGTAAAGTTCACAAAGTTCCCACAAGTCGTGAGGGAGAAGCAGAAGAGCGAAACAATCAAAGAGCTCATTGATTACCGAGATAATTCTCTGGACGACTTTGATGGACAGAAAGTTAGTCAAAGGAACCTCTTTAATGGACTCTTCAGCCATCCCACCACAGGTGTTCTCCTGGAACCTCTTTAATAGACTCTTCAGCCATCCCACCACAGGTGTTCTCCTGGAATCCCTTTAATGGACTCTTCAGCCATCCCACCACAGGTGTTCTCCTGGAATCCCTTTAATAGACTCTTCAGCCATCCCACCACAGGTATTCTCCTGGAATCCCTTTAATGAACTCTTCAGCCATCCCACCACAGGTATTCTCCTGGAATCCCTTTAATAGACTCTTCAGCCATCCCACCACAGGTATTCTCCTGGAATCCCTTTAATGAACTCTTCAGCCATCCCACCACAGGTGTTCTCCTGGGATTCCTTTAATGAACTCTTCAGCCATCCCACCACAGGTGTTCTCCTGGAATCCCTTTAATGAACTCTTCAGCCATCCCACCACAGGTGTTCTCCTGGAATCCCTTTAATGAACTCTTCAGCCATCCCACCACAGGTGTACTCCTGGAACCCCTTCAGTGGGCTGCGTTGGTTAATTAGACTGATTCTTCAGGACTACTGTAATAGATCCAACAAAGCCCTGTGTATCCTGCTCATTAAGACACACACACTTCCTCTCCCAACACAAAGGAAACGCAGGTTGGCTTCGCTGCTGGTAATGAACGACAGTGGCACACGTCCATAATGCCTTTTCTCCTGAGAGAACAGGCACTAACTGCAGCCCAGCGGGCTGATTTAGTTTTGGGACCAGACCCAAGTCACTCGAGTGTATAGAGGAACAATGGCTAATATAGTGGTTGTCTTTGTGTGGGGGAGCTGAAAATGGTGGCCAACACTCGGTTATCAAAGTGTCTGTGTGTCAAACACACACACTCACCATCCATGAACTCCGGGCTCAGTTTATTATCTGGTGTGAAGAGCGATTTGCAGTTTCTCAGCGGCTTTATTCGCTACCCATTTCCCAATGATCTTTCTTGGTACACGGCCATGAATATTGATTTGCTGGGTGTTAAAACATCCCTCTCTTGAAGTGCGGCCTCACATCTCATCTCTCCTTCTTCAGATTGGGGTGGCAGCTAGCCATGGGGGTTTCAAAGAGTTCGTCAGCCAGCCAGTCACCCCTGTGAAGGTCACAGTAAAAGTCCCCAATGGTGACAATCTAATTTCTTTACTGCTGGCCCAATCTGGGGCCGTACCATGACGCCTGTTTGGTAGGGGTCAGTGCAGTCCGACCCGGCTCCCACCCTCCAATAATGGAACACTGTCATGTGTCATCCATTGGGACTTCTGTCACTAGGCTACATGCTTGGCTTTGTTTGCTTGGCTACTTCATTGGCTAATGTATGTCAGTGGCACAACTAGGATACATTAGTGCAATGCTACATCTGAGGAAAATCTATATGAGGCTCTGCATTTTTCCACTTGCCCAGAGTCAGATGAACTTGTGGATACCATTTTTATGTCTCTGCGTGCAGTATGAAGGAAGTTGAAGATAGTGTCATGAGCCAATGCTAAATAGCGTTAGCATGATGACTGGAAGCGCAGTGATTGGAAGTCTTCCGGCACGCTAGCGTATGCTACTATACCTGTAGACTTCCAGTCACTGGCTAGTCAAAGTCAGTGGCTTAGCTTCATCAACAGCTTGGCTAATGGATACATTAGAGACTAGTGTAGCCTTTATCCCTCAACTCAAACATGAACCAGACTCAAAATCATTTTTTTATTTTTTATTTCTTTATAAATAATAATAATAAAGACAAACAGGAGAAGAAAAGATGAACAACAGAACACAACAAAACCAAATGAAATAGCAGCAGATACAATCTGTACACAGCAACTAGTACAGAAAAGTGGTGTCATGTTGGACATCTTCATAGATATTCTGCATGAACCAGACTTTAAATCCATAGGATGTTATTAGCGAAGATTAGCGCTACGTCGGACCGAGGGAGCATAAGATCCATAGCATTATTCCATTAGCATAGCATTCAAGCCATGAAACGCATTCATTATTTTGTTGTTTTCAGAAACGCTTTCAGGGGCATTAATTGCATTCACAGTCATTACAGTTGTTTGATGTGGAGCAGAGATGTGCACTCTGCTCTGGTTTGCATGCATATGCATCTCTGTGCATCGCTGTTTGTTTTGTTGGTGTAGTTAGCAAGGCTCTGCTTTGTCTCTGTTCCACCTTGTTGCTGTTGTCTTCGATGAGCGCTGGACCTCTGGTCTGTGTGTGTGTAGGCTACATATTGACTATGCATGTTTGTGAGAGTGTGTGCGTGCATTCGTGTGTGTTTTGTATGCGTAGGCCTATGTGTTTGGGAATGTGTGAGACTAGCAAGCTCTGGCCTCTGTTATAGCGTTAGTCTTGAGGTGCGATACGGGGCGCTCATGTTTTGTCAGCTGTGATCATTTTGTTGTTCATCATCCCTTAGTCGCTTGTGACCAAGACCCTCGCAACCCCTTCTCTCTCCCTTTCTGTTCCTCTCTCCCTTTCTGTTCCTCTCTCCCTTTCTCCCTCTGGTCTCTCCTCCTCTCCCTAGCATTCTCTCCTCTCCCTAGCTTTCTCCTCTACTCTCCCGAGCATTCTCTCCTCTGCTCTCTCTAGCATTCTCTCCTCTGCTCTCTAGCATTCTCTCCTCTACTCTCCCGAGCATTCTCTCCTCTGCTCTCTCTAGCATTCTCTCCTCTGCTCTCTAGCATTCTCTCCTCTGCTCTCCCTAGCATTCTCTCCTCTGCTCTCCCTAGTATTCTCTCCTCTGCTCTCCCTAGCATTCTCTCTTATGCTCTCCCTAGCATTCTCTCCTCTGCTCTCTCTAGCATTCTCTCCTCTGCTCTCCCGAGCGTTCTCTCCTCTGCTCTCCCGAGCGTTCTCTCCTCTGCTCTCCCGAGCGTTCTCTCCTCTGCTCTCCTGAGCGTTCTCTCCTCTGCTCTCCCGAGCGTTCTCTCCTCTCCTCTCCCGAGCGTTCTCTCCTCTCCCAAGCATTCTCTCCTCTCCCAAGCATTCTCCTCTCTCTCCAATTCTAATTTCCGTTTCTCTATTGAGAGCAGCAGCCAACCTTCCCATCCTTGTCTCTTTGCCTCTACGAGGTCTGTTAGGGTAATGAGGCGTCTACCTGGCCATTTAAAGATGATGGTAATAAGACCTAATATGTTTGAGGAGAAAGGTGTTTGGAATGAGATGTTGTTGTTGCTGGAATAAAGGTGATTTGAATCACATGAGCGCCCCGTGTTGCACCTCGATCCTAACGCCCAAAACACCTCTCTCCTACACACACACACACACACACCACAGTTACGTCAAACAATCAAAACTACCGCCCGTCTGGGCATTTATGCACACACACACACATGCACGCATGCACACACGCACTTGGGTTGGGGGTTTGAAATAATTTCACAATTAACAATTTTGTTGGATATCCGGCTATTTGAAATACATGTTACTTACATTTTGGAGGGCCAGTGAAATGGGAGAGCAGATAGAGGGAGAAAAAGTAGCAGTACCCAAGGCAACTCCACTACAGCCAAGACCAGCTAACTTGTAGCAGCCAAAGTGTTATTTATCATCCCATGTAACAGTGCCTGTCTTGACTTGAGTAACCTGGAGAAGCTGTTGGTTGCTTTTTACTCCTTCTCATTTTGCTAACTTTTATTTCCATAACTTTATAGAGTAAGTTGAAAGCCTATCTATTTAGTGAAAATGTTAAGTATTGAATATGATAGCATCACTTGTCCGTTGAGGTGTAGTTTCAGTGTAAAATAACCAAGTCATGGATGACCGACAATCCACTTGTTGCCTAGGCAACAGAGACTTTGGCAAAGTGTTGGAGGGGTTTTCCAAGGCACTGTTGTTGGGGCTCAGCTGCCAAAAACGTACATAGCTAAACTTTACATATTTCTGTCAGTACTTTGCACAATTGACACAATAATTTCTGTCACAGTAACTTTTTATTGACATTTTCAATGAGCAAGTTTATCAGGTGGAAGTAAATATTTTTAAACCCTCACAAAAGCCACCCACACACCCACCTACAGACTCAGCAATATAGCATGTTCAATGCAAGGATTAATATAATAATCCCCACTCTTGCCACATAAATCGACATTTCAGGACATTTCAGAGGCATTGTCAACCACATATTTATGATATAACTGATACTATTCTGATCCTCTGCACTTCATATCCATTGTGCTTTGAGCCGGAGTTTGCAGCAGGCTGTTTGCAGTAGTCTGTTGTCAAAAGGAAGTCTGTCCAGTCTCATACCATACATTTGATTTGATGTCGTCTTCAGAGAGGTCATTTCATTTTCTTCATAACGCACTTTGTGTGTATTACATTATTTTCTTTCTACATAACACATCTGTGTACATTACACAAATCCCAATTTATTGTCTAAAGTTAGCTTGTCATCTAATGTTAGCTAGGCTAGCTAGGTATCTAACGTTAGCTGGACTAGGGGTAAAGTTTAGGATTAGGTAACATGCTAGCTAAGTAGTTAAAGGTTTAGGTTTAACTAACATACTACCTAAGTAGTTAAAGGGTTAGCTTTAGGGTTAACTAACATGCTAGCTAAGTAGTTAAAGGGTTAGGTTTAGGGTTAACTAACATCCTAGCTAAGTAGTTAAAAAGTAGTAAGTTGTTGCTAATTAGCTAAAATGCTAAAGTTGTTCATAACGTGAGTTGTTTGGGTTGCTAGACACTCCCGTTATACGGCCACCCATCCTCCCCGACTAACCTCCCACCTGTCCTTTCTGTCTTAAGTAACCCGCTGTTTTTATCTGTGATTCAAATGCACTCTCTATATAAAAAAAAGGTAAACAAATGTTTGTGTGCCTGTCATGAATTTCCAAAAATAAATGTGTGTCTATTTCACAATAATCTGTGATACTCCTAGCAAGTCAGGGGAAACCACCACCATCTGATCTCCTTTGGGGATATTGCTTATTCTCATCTCCCCCTCTCTCATCTGTCCTGTTCATACCCTCTCCCTCTGTCCGTCTGCCCGTCCGGCCGTCTGTCTGTCCTATTGGTGTGGTTAATTGCTTCAAGTTTACTCCCTCTAATGCAATATATTAGTGTCGGAGCCCCTTCATCAGCCTAACGCCGGCATTTAATTAAGTCTCCCGGGTTAGGTAGTGGGCCATGCTCCATCAGCAGATCACATGGTCATTAGTAATTAATACACTGACAGGATTAGCGCTCTCTGCTAGGCTTGCACGGTGTCGCTAGAGGGCAGGGGGGTGGCAGGGGGGCCTGAGTGATGGCTTCCAGAGGGGGAGAGAAGGGAAAAGTGTGTCTGTGTAGTGGGTCGGCATGTGTGTTGTCGGGGGAGGGGCGGGTAGGTGTGTGTGTCTGTGTCCATGCCAGTTTGCTCACACTAGCGTGTGTGCTGAAGTCTTCCCTCCGTGGTGACGGGGGTCTTTTCTCCAGCAGTAATGACATCATTAGAGGTCGACTGTATTTCCATCTGCTCCACCATTACTCTCGCACCACTTTGGGCCGCCCCGCCACGACGCTACGCGGGTCAGAATTAGAACGACACGGGCTAAATGGCCCTGCTAAATGATGAAGCCATTAGGAATGGGAGGCTAATTTAGAACATATGTTGTCGTGGAGAGATGGGGAGATACTGGGGGAAGACAACGAGGAAAGTTAACTTCCATACCCGACATCTTCAATATCTGTCAGTCTGGGGTTGTTATTAGATCTGTATCAGGTATTTATGAGCGTTGATGAGACATGGACGGAGGGGGTTTTAAATATGTAGACGGACTTAGAAATGGGGATGTGATATTTTGATGACTCGCCGGAACTTTTTGGTGGATTGCTGTGTTAACCTCGATGACACAATCAGTTATAGATCATTGTTCTGCTGACAACATACTTCCTTATGTTCAATGTATTATATGACATAAGGCTATTACATACATGAACTGACATCATAATATGTACATTAGTTGTGTGTTGTTCTTGGGAGGATCGTAGATTAGGCTAGATTGTCACCACTCACAGTGATGACTGTTGCTCTATACTCCACTCCGTTGGATGAATCCTACCTTGAAAAACAAAGAACTTGAGCCGTCTGTCAGTGAGTTGTCATTGATGACATGTCATATGTATTGTTTTACTTAGTGGAATGCGTTTATTGGATGTCGCTCCCAGAGCGTCTGCTAAATCTAAGTAAGTACACAAGCCTTTGCTAAATGACTGAAATGGCAATGTTCTCTAGGTTCTGTTGATGGACTACCTGGATGTGAAGAACACTAAAAGTGCTGCCGAGCCCTCTGCCCAGCTCACCTACGCCAGCACCGGCAGCGAGTTCGCAGCCTTCTTCGCCAAGAAGAAACCCCAACGTGCCAAGCAGTCCCTCTTCAAGTAAGACACAGACAGGCTAAAAAACTTGAGCATTGAGGGCCAGTTTTACCGGACCTAGATTAAGCCTACTGATGTACTATAAAACATGCTTGACTTGATGGAGAATGTCCTTTGAAAGTGCGTTTTAGTCAAGGAAAAGGGGGAACACTTCAGAACCCTAACAGAACCAAGTTACTGTACAGTAGGGATGTCTATAGTATTAGTGTGCTGATTCAGGCTGTTGCATACGGACTTAGCCAAAGCCCTTTTACGTTATGTACCCCAACCACAAGGCAGACCTGTAGTAGTATCTCTGGGTGTTAACTGCTGACCTCTGTAGTGTAAGGACTGGGTCTCTGAATAGGAGTGACAGTAGTCTAGTCCCTGATCGGTTTGGCTAAGGCGTGACAATGACCATAGGAGTTGGCAAGACAGCAGAAACAAATGTGGGACCAGGCTAGAGTGACGGCACAAACAGATGTGGGACCAGGCTAGAGTGACGGCACAAACAGATGTGGGACCAGGCTAGAGTGACGGCACAAACAGATGTGGGACCAGGCTAGAGTGACGGCACAAACAGATGTGGGACCAGGCTAGAGTGACGGCACAAACAGATGTGGGACCAGGCTAGAGTGACGGCACAGATGTGGGACCAGGCTAGAGTGACGGCACAAACAGATGTGGGACCAGGCTAGAGCGACGGCACAAACACATCTGGGACCAGGCTAAAGTGACGGCACAAACAGATGTGGGACCAGGCTAGAGAGACAGCCCAAACAGATGTGGGACCAGGCTAGAGAGACAGCCCAAACAGATGTGGGACCAGGCTAGAGAGACAGCCCAAACAGATGTGGGACCAGGCTAGAGAGACAGCCCAAACAGATGTGGGACCAGGCTAGAGAGACAGCCCAAACAGATGTGGGACCAGGCTAGAGAGACAGCCCAAACAGATGTGGGACCAGGCTAGAGAGACAGCCCAAACAGATGTGGGACCAGGCTAGAGAGACAGCCCAAACAGATGTGGGACCAGGCTAGAGTGACAGCCCAAACAGATGTGGGACCAGGCTAGAGAGACAGCCCAAACAGATGTGGGACCAGGCTAGAGAGACAGCCCAAACAGATGTGGGACCAGGCTAGAGAGACAGCCCAAACAGATGTGGGACCAGGCTAGAGAGACAGCCCAAACAGATGTGGGACCAGGCTAGAGAGACAGCCCAAACAGATGTGGGACCAGGCTAGAGAGACAGCCCAAACAGATGTGGGACCAGGCTAGAGAGACAGCCCAAACAGATGTGGGACCAGGCTAGAGAGACAGCCCAAACAGATGTGGGACCAGGCTAGAGTGAAAGTGTGTTTCTCTCTTCCAGGTTTGAGTCGTCGTCTCACGCCATCAGCATGAGTGCCTACCTGAGGGAACAGAGGAGAGAGCTGTACAGCAAGAGTGGAGAACTACAAGGTAAGGGAGGGCGGGAGGGAGGGGTGTGGAGAGGTACAGAGCTGGGAAGGAGTAGAACAAGGGAGGTGCCAAAACAAAGAGCGCCCCGTGTTGCACCTCAAGCTCAACACTATAACAGAGTCCTGCGCTGGACAGGTACACACACAGACACACACGCACAGACAGACAGCGAGGGGGAGATTGGAGAGTGAGTCCCTGGAGAGTCTCACTGTTCCACAGCTTTTCCTCTGTCTCTCGTTTCTCTCCCCTTACTCCCTCGCTCTGCGATGACCTTGTGGTTTCAATCAGCGGCGCCTGACAGCACTGTTTGCCTGCTTGTTTCATCGTTTTTTTCAAACCCCGTTCCTCTGAGACATTGCCTGTGTGTAAAATGGAAGTGAGAGGAATTATTTTCAGATCCTGCATAATCGGTCATATGTCACAATTTCCATGATTGCATTTCGAGCAAACTTTAAGGTGAGTCACAGCAATGCTAAGTGTCACCTGTTTAGCACTGAACAGGTGAAACATCTCAACGACCCTCCCTCGCAGGCCTCGAGGTATGATTTCATTTCTGATAGGAAACGCTAACCTAGCATACAACCTCCATACACAAAATGATGTCCCCGTTCGACAAGTCCATATTACCATTTCCTTCAAAAAATGTGCTTCAAATAGCCGCTAACTTTTGTCCTTTCCCCTCGGTAGCTCAGATGTGAAAAAGATAATAAAACAATATTTGGGCCCGTGGTTGAATGCCTGGCAGCGTTAAACGAAGATGAGATTTCTCTGCCTTTCATTTCTGCTGTCACAATGCTTAGCTCGGGTTCCGCAGACTGCTAGGGACCTGAATGGCGGAGAGAGATTCAAGGAATCACATTATTTAGAAAAGTTAAATAAATCGACTTGGATGAGGAGGGGGGGTTACAAGTAATTGTTATCATCACACCACTGTATGTAGAAGCTATTCAGTGATTTCTGAAGGAATACATTATAATTAGAAAAACATGTAGAGACTTTGAGACAACGGTCAATCTCTTTTTTAAATGAAGCTGACTGTAGAACAGAGAGAGATTGAGAGATGTTGAGTTAGCCTGGCCAAGGGATTATCCAACACTTAAAGAGAGCAGTCTTTTCTCTACTAGACATAAGATCTCACCTCGATATACAGTAATGCATTCACACAGTCAACCATCACCAGTACACTTTCTCTATTGGCTGATGCCAGTTTGATAGTGCAGCTGACTCAGTTTGTTGGAGTGTGATGTTTAGAGCTCCAATAATCAAATCTAACAAAATCTACACAGTTTATTAGGTACACCACCTCGTTCACGAAAATGGTTAGCTCCTACAGACACGTGGCCGTGGATTGCTACAGTTGAAGTCGGAAGTTTACATACACTTACACGGAACCCAAACCGGCTGTGGAGCGTGCGCCATCGTGCATAAATGTATTTTGTTCTCCCACACCAAACGCGATCACGACACGCAGGTTAAAATATCAAAACAAACTGTTAACCAATTATATTCATTTGGGGACAGGTCGAAAACCATTAAACATTTATGGCAATTTAGCTAGCATGCTTGCACTTGCTAGCTAATTTGTCATATTTAGGTAGCTTGCTGTTGCTAGCTAATTTGTACTGGGATATAAACATTGAGTTGTTATTTTACCTGAAATGCACAAGGTCCTCTACTCCACCAATTAATCCACATATAAAATTGTCAACTGAATCATTTCTAGTCATCTCTCATCCTTCCAGGCTTTTTCTTCTCTTGACTTTATATTGTGATTGGCAACTTCCATAAATTAACTGCACTGACCTCGTTCGTCTTTAGTCACCCACGTGGGAAAACCAATGAGGGAATGGCATGTGGGTACCTGCTTCTATAAACCAATGAGGAGATGGGAGAGGCAGGACTTGCAGCGCGATCTGCGTCACAAATAGAACTGACTTCTATCTTAGCCCCTGGCAACGCAGACACTCGTTGGCGCGCACGCGCGAGCAGTGTGGGTGCAATAATTGAATAATAGAGATTTCTAAAATTATTTTGCAATGCTCGTGCAAGCGACGCGGTGTAGTCAGCCTGTTAGGTTGGAGTCATTTAAACTCGTTTTTCAACCACTCCACAAATTTCTTGTTAAAAACTATAGTTTTGGCTATAGTTTTCTACTTTGTGCATGACACAAGTCATTTTTACAAAAAAATTTTACAGACAGATTATTTCAATTAGAATTCACTGTATCACAATTCCAGTGGGTCAGAAGTTTACATACACTAAGTTGACTGTGTCTTTAAACAGCTTGGAAAATTCCAGAAAATGGTGTCATGGCTTTAGAAGCTTCTGATAGGCAAATTGACATAATTTGAGTCATTTGGAGGTGTACCTGTGGATGTATTTCAAGGCCTACCTTCAAACACAGTACCTTTTTGCTTGACATCATGGGAAAATTAAAAGCAATCAGCCAAGTCCTCAGAAAATAAATTGTAGACCTTCTCAAGTCTGGTTCATCCTTGGGAGTAATTTCCAAACGCCCGAAGGTGCCACATTCATTTGTACAAACAATAGTACGCAAGAATAAACACCATGGGACCACACAGCTGTCATACCGCTCAGGAAGGAGACACGTTCTGTCTCCTAGAGATGAACGTAATTTGGTGCGAAAAGTGCAAATCAATCCCAGAACAACAGCAAAGGACCTTGTGAAGGTGCTGGAGGAAACAGGTACAAAAGTATCTATATCCACAGTAATACGAGTCCTATATCGACATAACCTGAAAGGCCGCTCAGCAAGGTAGAAGCCACTGCTCCAAAACCGCCATAAAAAAGCATGTCTATGGTTTGCAACTGCACATGGGGACAAAGATCGTACTTTTTGAAGAAATGTCCTCTGGTCTGATGAAACAAAAATATAACCTTTTGGCCATAATGACCATCGTTATGTTTGGAGGAAAAAGGGGGAGGCTTGCAAGCCGAAGAACACCATCCCAACCGTGAAGCACGGGGTGGCAGCATCATGTTGTGGGGGTGCTTTACTGCAGGAAGTACTGGTGCACTTCACAAAATAGATGGCATCATGAGGATGGACAATGATGTGGATATACTTAAGCAACATCTCAAGACATCAGTCAGGAAGTTAAAGCTTGGTCGCAAATGGGTCTTTCAAATGGACAGTGAGCCCAAGCATACTTCCAAAAGTGTGGCAAAATGGCTTAAGGACAACAAAGTCAAGGTATTGGAGTGGCCATCACAAAGCCCTGTCCTCAATCCCATAGAACATTTGTGGGCGAACTGAAAAAGCGTGTGCGAGCAAGTAGGCCAACAAACCTGACTCAGTTACACCTGCTCTGTCAGGAGGAATGGCCCAAAATTCACCCAACTTATTGTGGGAAGCTTGTGGAAGGCTACCTGAAACGTTTGACCAAAGTTAAAATAATTTAAAGGCAATGCTACCAAATACTAATTGAGTGGATGTAAACTTCTGACCCACTGGGAATGTGATGAAAGAAATTAAAGCTGACATCATTCTCTCTACTAATATTCTGACATTTCACATTCTTAAAATAAAGTGGTTATCCTAACTGACCTAAGACAGGGAATTTTTACTTAAATGTCAGGAATTGTGAAAAACTGAGTTTAAATGTATTTGGCGAAGGTGTATGTAAACAGTATGACTTCAACTGTATATAAAGCAGGCAGACAGGCATCGAGGCATTCAGTTACTGTACGACTGAACGTTAGAATGGGCAAAACGAGTGACCTAAGCGACTTAGAGCGTGGTATGATCGTCGATGCATCCTGTACTTTTCACACACAACAGTGTCTAGGGTTTACTGAAATTGGTGTGACAAACAAAAATCATCTAGTCAGCCGCAGTCCTGTGGGCAAAAAACAGTTCATTGATGAGAGGTGGAAGGAGAATGACAAGTTTCGCGTTAGCAAACAGGCGGGCCACAAACAGGCTAATAACGATACAGTACAAAAGGGTTGTGCAGAATAGCATCTTGTCGGTCCTTGTCACAGATGGGCTATTGCAGCAGACGACCACACCAGGTTCCACTCCTATCAGCTAAAAACAAGAAGAAGCTGCTCCAGTGGGCACGCGATCACCAACACTGGACAATTGAGGGGTGGCAAAACATCGCCTGCTCCAACGAGTCCTGTTGTGTCATGCTGATGGCAGAGTCAGGACTTGGCGTAAGCAGCATGAGTCCATCGCCCCATCCTAGTGTCAACGGTGCAAGCTGGTTGCGTTGGTGTAATGGGGTGGGGAATGTTTTCCTCTCACACATTAGGTCCCTTGATACCGACTGAGAAACATTTCCATGCCCCGAAGAATGCAGGCTGTTCTGGAGGCAAAGTGAAGGCCAACCCGGTACTAGATGGGTGTTCCTAATAAACTGATGTACATTACTAATGTAATTAAAGGGCACTGTGTTTCCCATGATAAATAAGGGCTGTACTTCTCTGCAGTGACAGGAGTGTAGTACTACTAGCTGTGTTTCCCATGATAAATAAAGGCTGTACTTCTCTGCAGTGACAGGAGTGTAGTACTACTTGCTGTGGATGGTGGACTGTTTGTTCTTTGTCTCTTTACCTGAGGGAGATGGTACATTCTGTTACATATCCTTAACAAACAGTATCTTTCAGGGTTGTTCGCGCGTGCGTGTGCGTGTGTGTGAGTGAGTGAAGGGGCCCTTCCGTCTCCCTCATTACAAACACACGCCCAGAGCTTAGGAAGCTTAATTACATCGGCTCTCCAGTGAAGCACACCGCGTATGCTTCCATTAATCCACAGCTTCATCTAAAGGCTTCATTATAGCTACATATGGACCCACAGCTGAGTGGTTGTGGGTTTGTATAGATGGGTATAGGTGTGTGTGTGAGACACAGAGGGAAGGCAGGAGACATGTCCCTGTATGTTTAATCTCCCTCTAGCTAGCTCTTTGAACAGAGAGGCTCTCTCTTTCTGGTCTAGAATCAATATACAGAGACTCTCTCTCTCTGGTCTAGAATCATAATATAGAGAGGCTCTCGCTTTCTGGTCTAGAATCATAATATAGAGAGGTTCTCTCTGGTCTAGAATCATAATATAGAGAGGCTCTCACTTTCTGGTCTAGAATCATAATATAGAGGTTCTTTCTGGTCTAGAATCATAATAAAGAGAGGCTCTCGCTTTCTGGTCTAGAATCATAATATAGAGGTTCTTTCTAGTCTAGAATCATAATATAGAGAGGCTCTCTTTCGAGTCTAGAATCATAATATAGAGAGACTCTCTCTTTCTAGTCTAGAATCATAATATAGAGAGGTTCTCTCTGGTCTAGAATCATAATATAGAGAGGTTCTCTCTGGTCTAAAATCATAATAGAGAGAGGCTCTCTTTCTAGTCTAGAATCACAATATAGAGAGGCTCTCTTTCTAGTCTAGAATCATAATATAGAGAGGCTCTCTTTCTGGTCTAGAATCATAATATAGAGAGGCTCTCTTTCTAGTCTAGAATCATAATATAGAGAGGCTCTCTTTCTGGTCTAGAATCATAATATAGAGAGGCTCTCTTTCTAGTCTAGAATCATAATATAGAGAGGCTCTCTTTCTAGTCTAGAATCATAATATAGAGAGGCTCTCTTTCTGGTCTAGAATCATAATATAGAGAGGCTCTCTCTTTCTAGTCTAGAATCATAATATAGAGAGGCTCTCTCTTTCTGGTCTAGAATCATAGTACAGAGACCTTTTCCTTCCATCCACTCCCGACTCCATGAATAAATGATGGAAACAGGGAAACCACTTCCAAGGTACAGATTTGTTATCATGGGCCTGAATGCAGGCAATTGCTATATCCTTTCCTCTCTTTATTTTCTCCTCCAAAGTGCCGGTTGGGAGAGAGCGAGCGGGGTGGTCATCATTGCCATTTCCAAGATATTTCTCAATAACCACGTTTTTTTTTTTAAGACTACACCTTTTTGAGTTGTTTTTGTCAGCGCAGCAACAGGACAGAGCTGTATTACCTCACCCCGGGGCAGGCAGTGTTGAAATGACAGCTACACCATGATCCAAACACAGAGGTTTGTCTCTCAGCCTCCGCTCCTGCCCCGTAGGACCTCCCACCCAGGCACGCTCATAATAGGCCCTCTGTTTCACGCGTTTCTATCCCCCAGTCTGCCATATTCCCCTTTTTGAATTTCAAAATGGCTTGTTGTCAAACAAAATAGTTGACTCTCCGCAGTAGTCCACCTTGAATTGAGTTACAAAATGAGGTTCTTTCTCCCTTAATTTATATTGTGTGTGTGTGTGTGTCCTTCTACAGTATGTCTGCCTGCATGTGTGTGTGTGTATCTGTCTACCTCGAGGAGAAAAGGCAATCTGTGTATTAGTGGTCTTGTTTCTGCGTAATAGCGTGCTACCCTGGGGACGAGGAGTGGAGAGGCGCACAGTGACTGACTGCTCCGAGGGAGCGGGACCTGTGTTTCCCGTCAAACTGATTTGTGCCACACAATGGGGAGGGAGAGAGATGCAAATGGAAACACTGACTGAAAGAGGGGAAGTAGCGAGAGAGAGCTGTGTGTGTGTGTGTGGGGGGGGGGGGGTTGCACTAATGTATTTGTGTGTGTGTTACAAACACACAGGCAGACATGCATACATAGTATCTGTGTACTGCATAAGCTCCATGCAGCTGCACCGATTGAGACTCCTGTATGTCTCTTATGTCAGGCCTGTCAGGTCGAGGGGTGAGGAAGAGGGCTGTGGCAGACAATGAGGATTAGCCCCGTTCTGACTGCTCTGTAAGTCCACAGCAAAGAACACTTCTCATCTTAGTCTGATAATATCTCTCCAACAGCTTCTAGGGAACCAATACCTTATAGCTCAGTCACACACAGGCTTGAAACATTTTGTGATCTTTCAATATGTTTCCTGGTTTTCTAGAAATCCCAGTTGGAGGGTTTCTGGAATCAGGAGGGAATAAGCAGGAAATCCAGAATCCTCCAACCATCCTCTTCCTCTTCATACCCTCATGTTCCCAGATCACACATGAAAAGGTCATAATCCCCTCAATCTAGCTGTTATCTTTTAATAGAAAGATCACTCATCTAATCTGTACTCCTCCAGTGCCCTGTGTTCAAGGGGAACCACGCCATTGACTGATTTGAGCGATCGATTCTTGACTTCCGCCGACCTTCCAATTAGGATTTATCATATTCATAAATGGAACCTGAAATGGAATTGAACTTCCCTGGGAGAAAAGTCAATAATTATTAGAGGATTAAAATGATGGAAGGTGTTAGGTACATGCTCACCCTCTCTCTCGTTGAGTCTGCTGATCTCTCTCTTTCTCTCGTTAATTCTTCTTTCTCTTCATTTGACCTTACTAAGGCGCTGATTGATCCTCATGGTCTGAATGTACGATAGCGTGACTCTGTCCTTTGTGATTGTGTGCCTGACTAATTATCTAAGGACAGATGGGAGGGTGTTGCACTGTATACTTAAACTTCTGTACTTGTTAGATAATAGAACATGAAAAAAGTTTTGGTGCTGTCAAATGTGTTTCATGTCTTCTACTGATTGAGAGAGGATCAAGTCTATCAGCCCAGCTGATGTCTCCTTATAGCTCTAGAGTACCGTGCCTGTCAAGTCTGTCTATCAGCAGATGTCTCCTTATAGCTCTAGAGTACCGTGCCTATCAAGTCTATCGATCAGCCCAGCAGATGTCTCCTTATAGCTCTAGAGTACCGTGCCTGTCAAGTCTGTCTATCAGCAGATGTCTCCTTATAGCTCTAGAGTAGCGTGCCTGTCAAGTCTGTCTATCAGCAGATGTCTCCTTATAGCTCTAGAGTACCGTGCCTATCAAGTCTGTCTATCAGCCCAGCAGATGACTCCTTATAGCTCTAGAGTACTGTGCCTGTCAAGTCTGTCTATCAGCAGATGTCTCCTTATAGCTCTAGAGTACCGTGCCTGTCAAGTCTGTCTATCGGCCCAGCAGATGCCTCCTTATAGCTCTAGAGTACCGTGCCTGTCAAGTCTGTCTGTCAGCAGATGTCTCCTTATAGCTCTAGAGTACCGTGCCTGTCAAGTCTATCAGCAGATGTCTCATTATATTTCTAGAGCACCGTACCTGTCAAGTCAGTCTATCAGCAGATGTCTCATTATAGTTCTAGAGCACCGTGCCTGTCAAGTCTGTCTATCAGCAGATGTCTCCTTATAGCTCTAGAGTACCGTGCCTGTCAAGTCTGTCTCTCAGCAGATGTCTCCTTATAGCTCTAGAGTACCGTGCCTGTCAAGTCTGTCTCTCAGCAGATGTCTCCTTATAGTTCTAGAGTACCGTGCCTGTCAAGTCTGTCTATCAGCAGATGTCTCCTTATAGTTCTAGAGCACCGTGCCTGTCAAGTCTGTCTATCAGCTGATGTCTCCTTATAATTCTAGAGTACCGTGCCTGTCAAGTCTGTCTATCAGCAGATGTATCCTTATAGCTCTAGAGCACCGTGCCTGTCAAGTCTGTCTATCAGCCCAGCAGATGTCTCCTTATAGTTCTAGAGTAGCGTGCCTGTCAAGTCAGTCTATCAGCAGATGTCTCATTATAGTTCTAGAGCACCGTACCTGTCAAGTCTGTCTATCAGCAGATGTCTCCTTATAGTTCTAGAGCACATCAGGTGCTCTGAATGACATTAAAAAAAACATAGAAGTTGACAAAAATTGTGTTCATTGACTTCTTCTCCCTCATCTCAGTCACGTCTCTCTCACTGTGTGTGTGTGTGAATGGTTTGATAAAATAAGAGATTTATTCTTCTATGTAAATGTTGTTGGTCAGCACAATAAAACAAGTCCCAAATGGAAAGGAAGTAGATAGTTTTTCCTCTGCAGCCCGATGAAATCAGCCAAAACAAGCTCAATAACTCAATGCATGCACACACTTCTATTGAATATGCATTCACCTGTATTGTGAACAGGCCTAGGCTACATCTTGATTACCCAGATTATCAATAGGGATTTAACATTCAAATAAATTACCATTATGTTGTTATGTAAAAACAAATTGATTGTATGATTGAATAATTGATTCATTAATGCATACATGGCTGTCTTAGAAAAATATAACGATATTGAACTCAAAATATCTGTCTGGATCAAGTGCCTTTCTGTGACTTTGGCTAATATGCCATCTTTTTTCCCCGTGGAATCGTTTTGGTATCGCGTATCATGATGCTATCGAGTTTCCTGATGCTAAACCTGGTATTCAAGTTAAAATGGTGTTACCACACTAGTGTCTCTCTGTCTCTTTCTACCTGTCTCTGCCTGTGTATTCACACTTATTTTGTGTGCTTTGCACACGCCAATGGCTGTGTGTCTCCTAGACTAGACCTCCCTTCCTATAATAACAATGAATGACCTGCTACTGAAGTCGAGCCACACAGCCCGTGTTTGGACTATCACAGCCAGTTGGCAGTCAAGCCGGTCTCTGAAAGGCCACAGAGATCCATGTTGTTGTGTCAAATAATTTTTAAGGACCCCTCTAAAATGGCCATTTATAAACAGTTTGTGTTACAGTATTTGTTTTTTAAAGAGATACTGTACAATACTTTATGTGACAGAGAAATCCTCTGACTTCACAGATACAGAGAGTAGTACTCAGTTCAACACAAGAAGTACATTTAAGAAGCTATTATGGTTGATATTACTTGTGCAGCTTTCAGTTTGGAGCCTTGGGTATGTTAAAACAGGCAGTTCATTGCTGGAAATGATAAGAGTCTCTGATTAGCTGCGTGGCTGTACATATCTATTCATTTCAACACTGCTACTCTGAAACAATTTGGAAATACGGGCCCTGATCAGTGATCCCGACGAGATTTTTAGATTTTTTTGAATGGTTAAAATGTAATGTAGTTACCAGATTAATTGCGTTTATAGACCAGGTAGTTTAGCTCCTGGATGCTGATTGGCTTAAAGCTGTGGTATATCAGACCATATTCCACAGGTATGACCCCAAAAAACTTTTTACTGTTTGTATTACGTTGGTAACCAGTTTATAATAGCAATAAGGCACCTCGGGGGTTTGTGGCCAAGGGCTCTATCCAGGCTCTCTGCGTTGTGTTGTGCATAAGAACAGCCCTTAGCCGTGGTATATTGCCGATATACCACACCTCCTTGCACATTATTGCTTAATTAAACACAGTTGACAAAATAGTTATTAGAAATATCAAACTAGAGACTACAACAAACATACAAAACTAGACCATAAAACAGCTTTGTCAGACTCATTTTCATCAGTACACACCCCCCCCGCCCCACACACAAACATCTATCCGTTTACATTCAGCGGATCTCCTCCCGCAGAGCTTCCATTTGGAGAGAAACATGTGAAATTGAATTCCGCTGCTGTTTCCCCACTCCTCCAACTCATTTAGACACTCTCTGTTCCTCGCATTCCCCCTCAACAAATTAAATTACTGCAAAACAGAAAGCATCTGAATAGTGCATAGATACTTTGGGTAAGAGCTTGCTATCCACTCAATTGATAAATGTGCTTACTTTTCCCCTTAGCCTGGTCTCAGATCTGTTTTTGCTGAATAGCCAACTCCTGTGAATGTTTAGCATAACAATGACCATAGGAATTGGCGATACAGCGCAAACAGATCTGGGAGCAGACTACCTGATGCCCAGTGTAGACCACTGACTTGATAGAAGATGGTCCGTATAGACCCATTAACAGCTTGGTCTCAATAGACACATGGCTTTATGCCATGTAATGCACTAATATGTCACCGTTCACTAATCAGTCACCAGTACTGAGCTGTATGGGTTATATGACTAGTTAAGTAGTTTCTCTACGGGGGCTGGTTGAACCATAGTTGAGGGAGGGAGAGGGTTACTCATTACTCAATGTGTGACAACATCAGCAGTTTGAACTGCAGAGTATTTTGACGGTAGGTTTTTGTAGCACAGGTATCCGTAGTGAGGCATTAGCCTGTGAAGCCATGATCCATTGTGGATTGAAAAGGAGCATGTGGAAGGTATTGGAACAATGTGATAATACAAGATGGAGGGGTGCAATCCTGGTTTGATGTGTTGTATGACATGTCATAAATGAGTCACAGGTATGGTGTAGGGTTCACGCTCCAGTCCCTGATACTGAAATGCACGTCTTGGAGTAAATGACACGTTTTCCCTTCACCTTTTCATTCGCCCTTTGAATTGCTACACCACCTCAGTGATATCGTTGTTTTGAAAGATGAAATGGAAGGTTCTTTGGATCCTTGGCAGGCTATTACAGTAGAAAGGTTGCATTTTTTTGTTCATTTTTTAAAACTGAACGTAGAGCACAACATAAAGCCATAGAGAAACACACACACACACACACACACACACAACTGCATTCCACTTCCCCCTAACCTCCAGTCTTAATACCGGTGTTAGTAGCGCTTCATACTCTATTGACTCAGCCATGGTTCCTGTGTGCAGATGATAATGGTTAAAACAACATTAGTCTTTGATTGTTTTTCTGCCTCTCTCCAGTCTCCTCACCTTCTGGGCACTGGGAGATCAAAGCTCTCTCCAGTCTCCTCACCTTCTGGGCCCTGGGAGATCAAAGCTCTCCCCAGTCTCCTCACCTTCTGGGCCCTGGGAGATCAAAGCTCTCTCCAGTCTCCTCATCTTCTGGGCCCTGGGAGATCAAAGCTCTCTCCAGTGTCCTCACCTTCTGGGCACTGGGAGATCAAAGCTCTCTCCAGTCTCCTCACCTTCTGGGCTCTGGGAGATCAAAGCTCTCTCCAGTCTCCTCACCTTCTGGGCCCTGGGAGATCAAAGCTCTCCCCAGTCTCCTCACCTTCTGGGCTCTGGGAGATCAAAGCTCTCTCCAGTCTCCTCACCTTCTGGGCCCTGGGAGATCAAAGCTCTCCCCAGTCTCCTCACCTGGGCTCTGGGAGATCAAAGCTCTCTCCAGTCTCCTCACCTTCTGGGCACTGGGAGATCAAAGCTCTCTCCAGTCTCCTCACCTTCTGGGCCCTGGGAGATCAAAGCTCTCCCCAGTCTCCTCACCTTCTGGGCTCTGGGAGATCAAAGCTCTCTCCAGTCTCCTCACCTTCTGGGCTCTGGGAGATCAAAGCTCTCTCCAGTCTCCTCACCTGGGCTCTGGGAGATCAAAGCTCTCCCCAGTCTCCTCACCTGGGCTCTGGGAGATCAAAGCTCTCCCCAGTCTCCTCACCTTCTGGGCACTGGGAGATCAAAGCTCTCCCCAGTCTCCTCACCTGGGCTCTGGGAGATCAAAGCTCTCTCCAGTCTCCTCACTTTCTGGGCACTGGGAGATCAAAGCTCTCTCCAGTCTCCTCACCTTCTGGGCCCTGGGAGATCAAAGCTCTCCCCAGTCTCCTCACCTTCTGGGCTCTGGGAGATCAAAGCTCTCTCCAGTCTCCTCACCTTCTGGGCCCTGGGAGATCAAAGCTCTCCCCAGTCTCCTCACCTGGGCTCTGGGAGATCAAAGCTCTCCCCAGTCTCCTCACCTGGGCTCTGGGAGATCAAAGCTCTCCCCAGTCTCCTCACCTTCTGGGCACTGGGAGATCAAAGCTCTCCCCAGTCTCCTCACCTGGGCTCTGGGAGATCAAAGCTCTCCCCAGTCTCCTCACCTCTGGGCACTGGGAGATCAAAGCTCTCCCCAGTCTCCTAACCTGGGCCCTGGGAGATCAAAGCTCTCGCCAGTCTCCCAACCCTCTGGGCTCTGGGAGATCAAAGCTCTCTCCAGTCTCCCAACCCTCTGGGCTCTGGGAGATCAAAGCTCTCTCCAGTCTCCCAACCCTCTGGGCTCTGGGAGATCAAAGCTCTCTCCAGTCTCCCAACCCTCTGGGCACTGGGAGATCAAAACTCTCTCCAGTCTCTCAACCCTCTGGGCACTGGGAGATCAAATCTCTCCACACCCTCTGGGCTCTGGGAGATCAAGCCCAGTGGAGGCTGTAGGATCTCATCAGTGGGAGGTGATTGAATTAGTTCAGTGTTGAAATGAGATTGGGAGCTCGTGATTTTCCGGGAAATGCAGTGCGCTTGTTGTAATAATGACATCAGTGTTCCCCCCTCCTCTGTAACGGGGCTTCAGCAGGCTGCTTGGGAGATGATGGGGCATTTAGATGCTGGGGACAGACACCGATTAGCTTGTGGATGTTTTGAGGAAGTTAGTGCTGAAGAATTTGAAAAATATGAGATTGTTACAGTTATACTGTATAAGAGACTGAACTAATTCATAATTGAGTCAGGCGTCAGAATGTTCATAGTCAGGCATCAGAGCGTTCATAACGTCAGGCATCAGAACGTTCATAACGTCAGGCATCAGAACGTTCATAGCGTCAGGCATCAGAACGTTCATAGCGTCAGGCATCAGAGCGTTCATAGCGTCAGGCATCAGAGCGTTCATAGCGTCAGGCATCAGAGCGTTCATAGCGTCAGGCATCAGAGCGTTCATAGCGTCAGGCATCAGAACGTTCATAGCGTCAGGCATCAGAGCGTTTATAGCGTCAGGCATCAGAGCGTTCATAGTGTCAGGTATCAGAGCGTTCATAGCGTCAGGCATCAGAGCGTTCATAGCGTCAGGCATCAGAGTGTTCATAGCGTCAGGCATCAGAGCGTTCATAGCGTCAGGCATCAGAGCGTTCATAGCGTCAGGCATCAGAGCGTTCATAGCGTCAGGCATCAGAGCGTTCATAGTGTCAGGCATCAGAGCGTTCATAGTGTCAGGCATCAGAACGTTCATAGCGTCAGGCATCAGAACGTTTGTAACAATGAAATTACACGATGTGACATCCGTGAATAGGCCAGTAGATATAGAGTATGATCTAGATAGTGGATGAATAGGGTTGTAGATATAGAGTATGATCTAGATAGTGGATGAATAGGGTTGTAGATATAGAGTATGATCTAGATAGTGGATGAATAGGGTTGTAGATATAGAGTATGATCTAGATAGTGGATGAATAGGGTTGTAGATATAGAGTATGATCTAGATAGTGGATGAATAGGGTTGTAGATATAGAGTATGATCTAGATAGTGGATGAATAGGGTTGTAGATATAGAGTATGATCTAGATAGTGGATGAATAGGGTTGTAGATATAGAGTATGATCTAGATAGTGGATGAATAGGGTTGTAGATATAGAGTATGATCTAGATAGTGGATGAATAGGGTTGTAGATATAGAGTATGATCTAGATAGATAGTGGATGAATAGGGTTGTGGATATAGAGTATGATCTAGATAGTGGATGAATAGGGTTGTAGATATAGAGTATGATCTAGATAGTGGATGAATAGGGTTGTAGATATAGAGTATGATCTAGATAGTGGATGAATAGGGTTGTAGATATAGAGTATGATCTAGATAGATAGTGGATGAATAGGGTTGTGGATATAGAGTATGATCTAGATAGTGGATGAATAGGGTTGTAGTTATAGAGTATGATCTAGATAGATAGTGGATGAATAGGGTTGTGGATATAGAGTATGATCTAGATAGTGGATGAATAGGGTTGTAGATATAGAGTATGATCTAGATAGTGGATGAATAGGGTTGTAGATATAGAGTATGATCTAGATAGTGGATGAATAGGCTAGTAGATATAGAGTATGATCTAGATAGTGGATGAATAGGGTTGTAGATATAGAGTATGATCTAGATAGTGGATGAATAGGGTTGTAGATATAGAGTATGATCTAGATAGTGGATGAATAGGGTTGTAGATATAGAGTATGATCTAGGTAGTGAATCAGTAGAGTTGTAGATATAGTGGATGAATAGGGTTGTAGTTATAGAGTATGATCTAGATAGATAGTGGATGAATAGGGTTGTGGATATAGAGTATGATCTAGATAGTGGATGAATAGGGTTGTAGATATAGAGTATGATCTA
This sequence comes from Salvelinus fontinalis, assembly GCF_029448725.1. NCBI lineage: Eukaryota > Metazoa > Chordata > Actinopteri > Salmoniformes > Salmonidae > Salvelinus > Salvelinus fontinalis. The sequence goes on along the minus strand of NW_026600390.1, from coordinate 139,139 downwards.
GATAGTGGATGAATAGGCTAGTAGATATAGAGTATGATCTAGATAGTGGATGAATAGGGTTGTAGATATAGAGTATGATCTAGATAGTGGATGAATAGGGTTGTAGATATAGAGTATGATCTAGATAGTGGATGAATAGGGTTGTAGTTATAGAGTATGATCTAGATAGATAGTGGATGAATAGGGTTGTAGATATAGAGTATGATCTAGATAGATAGTGGATGAATAGGGTTGTGGATATAGAGTATGATCTAGGTAGTGGATGAATAGGGTTGTAGATATAGAGTATGATCTAGATAGTGGATGAATAGGGTTGTAGATATAGAGTATGATCTAGATAGTGGATGAATAGGGTTGTAGATATAGAGTATGATCTAGATAGTGGATGAATAGGGTTGTAGATATAGAGTATGATCTAGATAGTGGATGAATAGGGTTGTAGATATAGAGTATGATCTAGATAGTGGATGAATAGGCTAGTAGATATAGAGTATGATCTAGATAGTGGATGAATAGGGTTGTAGATATAGAGTATGATCTAGATAGTGGATGAATAGGGTTGTAGATATAGAGTATGATCTAGATAGTGGATGAATAGGGTTGTAGATATAGAGTATGATCTAGATAGTGGATGAATAGGGTTGTAGATATAGAGTATGATCTAGATAGTGGATGAATAGGGTTGTAGATATAGAGTATGATCTAGATAGTGGATGAATAGGGTTGTAGATATAGAGTATGATCTAGATAGTGGATGAATAGGGTTGTAGATATAGAGTATGATCTAGGTAGTGGATCAGTAGAGTTGTAGATATAGTGGATGAATAGGGTTGTAGATATAGAGTAAGTTCTAGATAGTGGATGAGTAGGGATGTAGATGTAGCATATGTTGTAGATGTTAGATGTTCATGTTTATTATTGTCTGGATGTAGGGTCTCCAGTTGATCCATCTTCAGGTTCATCCAGATGTCAGGGAATAATATAGAGATGAAGTGATGAGGAGAAAGAGACAGAAATGTTCCTCCTGTATTTTGTCAGACACACAGGCACAGGGGACGATGTGTTGGTGGGAGGGAGGGGATAGGGCAGCAGGCAGGAGGGGGTGTGATGGCTGACAGAGAGCAGAGGCTTAATCACAGATGTGTATAAAGAGAGGCGGAGAGAAGGGAGGGGTGTTTTCCCAACTCTGGGCTAATTTCAATCAGCATGGGCCCTGTCATCATAGGGAGGCTGTCACCGCCACAGCCGTGTTTACCTTTAATCTAGCCCAAGCTGATTGGAGAAAAGGAGAGAGAGGAGGGATGAGAGAACCTCCCGTCCTCTGAAACCTCCAACTCCCCTCAACCCTCTGCCCCTCAACCATCGACTCCGGCCAGAACACAGGAGGTGCTTCATCTGAGAGAAAATAGAAAGCAATGTCCTTTCTAACCCCCACCCACACCTCTATCCTGCAGCGTTCAATTAATAGTGTGGTGAAGTCGGCTGTGCCCCCTCATCAGCCTCCCTGTGACAACCTGAGTCAGGAGGCCACAGAGTGAAGATAGCTGTTTGATATAGAACCTTGATTAGAAGTTGGAGCACTGTTGTTTTTATTTCCTCCTCAGAATGCAGTGAGATTGGGATGTTGCTCTAGGGAAGTATGACTAGGTTGGGCTGCAGTGTTTCCTCCTCAGAATGCAGTGAGATTGGGATGTTGCTCTAGGGAAGTATGACTAGGTTGGGCTGCAGTGTTTCCTCCTCAGAATGCAGTGAGATTGGGATGTTGCTCTAGGGAAGTATGACTAGGTTGGACTGCAGTGTTTCCTCCTCAGAATGCAGTGAGATTGGGATGTTGCTCTAGGGAAGTATGACTAGGTTGGGCTGCAGTGTTTCCTCCTCAGAATGCAGTGAGATTGGGATGTTGCTCTAGGGAAGTATGACTAGGTTGGGCTGCGGTGTTTCCTCCTCAGAATGCAGTGAGATTGGGATGTTGCTCTAGGGAAGTATGACTAGGTTGGGCTGCGGTGTTTCCTCCTCAGAATGCAGTGAGATTGGGATGTTGCTCTAGGGAAGTATGACTAGGTTGGGCTGCGGTGTTTCCTCCTCAGAATGCAGTGAGATTGGGATGTTGCTCTAGGGAAGTATGACCAGGTTGGGCTGCAGTGTTTCCACCTCAGAATGCAGTGAGATTGGGATGTTGCTCTAGGGAAGTATGACCAGGTTGGGCTGCAGTGTTTCCTCCTCAGAATGCAGTGAGATTGGGATGTTGCTCTAGGGAAGTATGACCAGGTTGGGCTGCGGTGTTTCTCGTCTTAGCTTCAATGCTAAGCTAACCATTGTATCAGATTTTACGGCATTTCTCATAAGTAGATGCCGGGAATATCCATGCGTATGGTGATAGGGTAGCTTAATGACCCCTCTTGCTATGTGTACACTGGTTCAGTAGGCTAATGTAATGGAATTGGTGTTAAGGTATTTCTCGCCACCTTACTCAGCTAAGTGAAGGGCTCTTTTCTACACATTACAGCCCTGATATAATGGGATTGCTCTTCACCCTAGGAGCTTTAGTCAATTATAACTCCTTCCTTCCATCGCTCTTTACTTAGATTGAAGACCTCACCTCTGCCTGTTTGTCTGTGTAAGGGTGGTCAAAAGTCTGTCCCATTGGGATCAGTACAGCCTTTTCTCCAACTGAGCTAAGAACACACTCATACTAAATGACTACTGCCCCGTAGCACTCATTTCTGTCATTATGAAGTACTTTGAGAGGCTAGTCAAGGATCACATCACCGCCACCTTACCGGCCACCCTAGACCCACTTCAGTTTGCTGTCCCCACCGGCTCCACAGATGGCGCAATCGCCATCACACTGCACACTGCCCTACCTATGTAAGAATGCTGTTCATTGTCTACAGCTCTGCATTCAACACCATAGTACCCTCCAAGCTCATCATCAAGCTGGAGGCCCTGGGTCTCAACCCCTCCCTGTGCAACTGGGTCCTGGACTTTCTGATGGGCCGCCCCCTGGTGGTGAAGGTAAGAAACAACATCTCCACTTCACTGATCCTCAACACTGGGGCCCCACAAGGGTGTGTGCTCAGCCCTCTCCTGCACTCCCTGTTCACCCATGACTGCGTGGCCATGCACGCCTCCAACTCGATCATCAAGTTTGCAGACGACACTACAGTAGTGGGCTTGATTACCAACAACGATGAAACAGCTTACAGGGAGGAGGTGAGGGCCCTCGGAGTGTGGTGTCAGGAAAACAACCTCTCACGCAACGTCAACAAAACAAAGGAGATGTTTATCGACTTCAGCCGAGGGAGCACTCCCCCTATCCACATCGAAGGGTCAGCAGTGAAGAAAGTGGAACATTTTAAGTTCCTGGGCGTACACATCACAGACAAACTGAAATGGTCCACCCACACAGACAGTGTGGTGAAAAAGGCGCAACAGCGCCTCTTCAACCTTAAGAGGCTCAAGAAATGTCGCTTGTCACCCAAAACCCTGACAAACCTTTACAGATGCACAATCGAGAGCCTCCTGTCGGGCTGTATCACAGCCTGGTACGGCAACTGGTACGGTATGTGACCAATAAAATTTGATTTGATTCTTATGCGTCAGAGCAAATGTCTGGATAGAAACAACGCTGTCCCTCCAGTACCCCACACTTGTAAAAGCTGAAGTTCTCTATATGAAGTTGATGTGACTGCACTAGCCATCCTGTAATGCAACCATCTGACTGTCATGTTGGTGCCACTCCTTGTACCGTCACAGTGCATGTCTACTGTCTCTCCTGAATTAGCCTGCAGAATATTCTCTCAATTTTGAGCACTGCAGACTAAGAGGCCAGTGCTTTCCTGGTATGAAACCTTGCCGTCTTTCCAACACTCACAACTTGTCCGGCCGGAATCTGACTGAGATTATTGATCTGGAGAAATGAACACCTCTGACCCAGTCGATCCCTAAATCCAGGCAGTGCGACATTCTCAAGGTAAGGGTTGGAAGTGTTCCACAGCAGTGGGCTCTCTTCAGCAGTGGATCTGAAGAACAAACAGTACTCTCTTTTAACATTAGAAACGGAAAAGTCAGAATATTCCCCTTCTGACTTGATTGCCTCATATGTACACTACCGGTCAAAAGTTTTAGAACACCTACTCATTCAAGGGTTTTTCTTTATTTTTACTATTTTCTACATTGTAGAATAATAGTGAAGACGAATCATGTAGTAACCAAAAAAGTGTTAAACAAATTAAAATATATTTTATATTTGAGATTCTTCAAATAGCCACCCTTTGCCTTGATGACAGCTTTGCACACCAAGGTCATTCTATTGTGAGATGTCCGTCTGCTGTCTGTCTGCTGGTAACACACTGCTGTCTCTGACTCTGTGAGTTGATTATTTGAATCATACGCTGTGGCCGCATTTTAGGTCACACGTCAGTCATTCTGTTGTACTGATGCTGATAAACCGAACAGTGCCACCCTCTGGCAGGAGGATAGAGCTGCAGGGGTTCTCACCTCTGAAAGATGACGACATTCACTTCATCCAGCTGTTGAAAGTTGCCTCTCCAAATTTCCTTTGTTTGTAATAGTCCCTCATGTCTCCAAGTGAATATAATCCACATTAATTAATAACCATCTGGTACCTCAACTTATTATCTTAGTCTGCACTTGACAGCTGTGTATTTTTTATATATATATATATATATTTTTTTAGGGCAGCTGTGTATTCATTATAAAAACTGGGGGTCAACCGAGCCACTAGGCACGCTACAACACTCAATAATTAATTAATCTCAATTTACAGATATTGTCCCTTCAAATTAATTTTAATAATAGAAGCGTCTCATTAGGAGCCAATCAAACATGAGGACTTGGTGGAATGGGGAGTCTGGTGCCGACCGGGAGGTCCATGCATTATTGAACTGGCCTGATCTTATAAGAGCTAGATGGGGAGGGAGACCTTATACACCAGCCAACTGACTGGGTTGGGTGGGTTCCTGGATTGGGTTTTGCCCCTACTCTTGCACTCATACTATACACACACGGGCATTGCAAGCACATATACACACACAGGCACTGGCAGATGAACAGATGCACACTAAACAGTCGCACGGAAGCTCGCACGCTTCCGTCCGTAAGAAAGAAGGAGACGCCCTCTAACCCTGTTCCCTGAGGGGTTACCAGTGGGCTCACACTGTTTGGAGGGCTATCTGTGTGTTATGTCTGAGACAACTAAAACAGATGAACACTTTCAATCATGCACAGACACACCACGGCGTACACACACTTTTTAAATGAGGCATTATGAATGTTTGGACATCCGTCTGTGTATTTGGTAGATTCCAACACAAACACGTACACACACTTGGTAAATTAATGATTTTGAGTGTTTGGCCTTTACGCTGCAGTATCAGTACATACAAACTTGTATAGACACACACACGCTGTGCTACACACACCGACTCTCTCACACACACACACACACACGCTGTGCTACACACACCAACACACACACTGCTTGTAAATGAGGGATTAGGACTGTTTTTCCTGCACACTTCTGGTCCCTGTGTATTATGAAACACACACACACACACACGCTGTGCTACACACACCAACACACACACTGCTTGTAAATGAGGGATTAGGACTGTTTTTCCTGCACACTTCTGGTCCCTGTGTATTATGAAACACACACACACACACACGCACACACTCTGGCCTTCAGAGACGTGGAGTGTGTTAGAGAAGGCATTGCACGTCCTCCCTTTCCCCCCTAGATCCGGGCACGGACGGAATACATCACAGGATCAAACCATTTCTAATCAAACCCAGGAAAGTGTGGCTAATGCAATTTCACTAAGTCACTGACTGGCTTGATTGCATGTGGGCTGCGGAGTGTGTGGAGGGCGCCGTGGGAGTGTGTGGAGGGCGCCGTGGGAGGGAGGTTGTCGAGGTGGTGTATATCTGTGGAGGTGTGTGCGTGGACGTGTGTATGTTAGAAGCAAGTGCACCATGGCGTTGATATGATGGTGAGGTCGGTGTGTATGTGTGTGTTTTCTCTCCAGGTGTCTGTCTGGAGGTGTTGGGTGCAGTGACTGTAGATGTGTAAGGTGTAGTGGTGGGAGGGGTACTGGATGGACTGGCCTGTATAATGTAGTGATAGTGGTGTGAGGGGTACTGGAGGGACTGGCCTGTATAATGTGGTGATAGTGGTGTGAGGGGTACTGGAGGGACTGGCCTGTATAATGTGGTGATAGTGGTGTGAGGGGTACTGGAGGCACTGGCCTGTATAATGTAGTGATAGTGGTGTGAGGGGTACTGGAGGGACTGGCCTGTATAATGTGGTGATAGTGGTGTGAGGGGTACTGGAGGCACTGGCCTGTATAATGTAGTGATAGTGGTGTGAGGGGTACTGGAGGGACTGGCCTGTATAATGTGGTGATAATGTTATAGTGGTGTGAGGGGTACTGGAGGGACTGGCCTGTATAATGTGGTGATAATGTTATAGTGGTGTGAGGGGTACTGGAGGGACTGGCCTGTATAATGTGGTGATAATGTTAAAGTGGTGTGAGGGGTTCTGGAGGGACTGGCCTGTATAATGTGGTGATAATGTTATAGTGGTGTGAGGGGTACTGGAGGGACTGGCCTGTATAATGTGGTGATAGTGTTATAGTGGTGTGAGGGGTACTGGAGGGACTGGCCTGTATAATGTGGTTATAGTGGTGTGAGGGGTACTGGAGGCACTGGCCTGTATAATGTGGTGATAGTGGTGTGAGGGGTACTGGAGGGACTGGCCTGTATAATGTGGTGATAATGTTATAGTGGTGTGAGGGGTACTGGAGGGACTGGCCTGTATAATGTGGTGATAGTGTTATAGTGGTGTGAGGGGTACTGGAGGGACTGGCCTGTATAATGTGGTTATAGTGGTGTGAGGGGTACTGGAGGCACTGGCCTGTATAATGTGGTGATAGTGGTGTGAGGGGTACTGGAGGGACTGGCCTATATAATGTGGTGATAGTGTTATAGTGGTGTGAGGGGTACTGGAGGGACTGGCCTGTATAATGTAGTGATAATGTTATAGTGGTGTGAGGGGTACTGGAGGGACTGGCCTGTATAATGTGGTGATAGTGTTATAGTGGTGTGAGGGGTTCTGGAGGGACTGGCCTGTATAATGTGGTGATAGTGTTATAGTGGTGTGAGGGGTACTGGAGGGACTGGCCTGTATAATGTGGTTATAGTGGTGTGAGGGGTACTGGAGGCACTGGCCTGTATAATGTGGTGATAGTGGTGTGAGGGGTACTGGAGGGACTGGCCTGTATAATGTGGTGATAGTGGTGTGAGGGGTACTGGAGGCACTGGCCTGTATAATGTAGTGATAGTGGTGTGAGGGGTACTGGAGGGACTGGCCTGTATAATGTGGTGATAGTGGTGTGAGGGGTACTGGAGGCACTGGCCTGTATAATGTAGTGATAGTGGTGTGAGGGGTACTGGAGGGACTGGCCTGTATAATGTGGTGATAATGTTATAGTGGTGTGAGGTTTACTGGAGGGACTGGCCTGTATAATGTGGTGATAATGTTATAGTGGTGTGAGGGGTACTGGAGGGACTGGCCTGTATAATGTGGTGATAATGTTATAGTGGTGTGAGGGGTTCTGGAGGGACTGGCCTGTATAATGTGGTGATAATGTTATAGTGGTGTGAGGGGTACTGGAGGGACTGGCCTGTATAATGTGGTGATAGTGTTATAGTGGTGTGAGGGGTACTGGAGGGACTGGCCTGTATAATGTGGTTATAGTGGTGTGAGGGGTACTGGAGGCACTGGCCTGTATAATGTGGTGATAGTGGTGTGAGGGGTACTGGAGGGACTGGCCTGTATAATGTGGTGATAATGTTATAGTGGTGTGAGGGGTACTGGAGGGACTGGCCTGTATAATGTGGTGATAGTGTTATAGTGGTGTGAGGGGTACTGGAGGGACTGGCCTGTATAATGTGGTTATAGTGGTGTGAGGGGTACTGGAGGCACTGGCCTGTATAATGTGGTGATAGTGGTGTGAGGGGTACTGGAGGGACTGGCCTATATAATGTGGTGATAGTGTTATAGTGGTGTGAGGGGTACTGGAGGGACTGGCCTGTATAATGTAGTGATAATGTTATAGTGGTGTGAGGGGTACTGGAGGGACTGGCCTGTATAATGTGGTGATAGTGTTATAGTGGTGTGAGGGGTTCTGGAGGGACTGGCCTGTATAATGTGGTGATAGTGTTATAGTGGTGTGAGGGGTACTGGAGGGACTGGCCTGTATAATGTCGTGATAGTGTTATAGTGGTGTGAGGGGTACTGGAGGGACTGGCCTGTATAATGTGGTAATAGTGTTATAGTGGTGTGAGGGGTACTGGAGGGACTGGCCTGTATAATGTGGTGATTGTGGTGTGAGGGGTACTGGAGGGACTGGCCTGTATAATGTGGTGATAGTGGTGTGAGGGGTACTGGAGGGACTGGCCTGTATAATGTAGTGATAGTGGTGTGAGGGGTACTGGAGGGACTGGCCTATATAATGTGGTTATAGTGTTATAGTGGTGTGAGGGGTTCTGGAGGGACTGGCCTGTATAATGTAGTGATAGTGTTATAGTGGTGTGAGGGGTTCTGGAGGGACTGACCTGTATAATGTAGTGATAGTGTTATAGTGGTGTGAGGGGTTCTGGAGGGACTGGCCTGTATAATGTGGTGATAGTGTTATAGTGTTGTGAGGGGTACTGGAGGGACTGGCCTGTATAATGTGGTGATAGTGTTATAGTGGTGTGAGGGGTACTGGAGGGACTGGCCTGTATAATGTGGTTATAGTGTTATAGTGGTGTGAGGGGTACTGGAGGGACTGGCCTGTATAATGTGGTGATAGTGTTATAGTGGTGTGAGGGGTACTGGAGGGACTGGCCTGTATAATGTGGTTATAGTGTTATAGTGGTGTGAGGGGTACTGGAGGGACTGGCCTGTATAATGTGGTGATAGTGTTATAGTGGTGTGAGGGGTACTGGAGGGACTGGCCTGTATAATGTGGTGATAGTGTTATAGTGTTGTGAGGGGTACTGGAGGGACTGGCCTGTATAATGTGGTGATAGTGTTATAGTGGTGTGAGGGGTTCTGGAGGGACTGACCTGTATAATGTGGTGATAGTGTTATAGTGGTGTGAGGGGTACTGGAGGGCCTGGCCTGTATAATGTGGTGATAGTGGTGTGAGGGGTTCTGGAGGGACTGACCTGTATAATGTGGTGATAGTGGTGTGAGGGGTTCTGGAGGGACTGACCTGTATAATGTGGTGATAGTGTTATAGTGGTGTGAGGGGTTCTGGATGGACTGGCCTGTATAATGTGGTGATAGTGGTGTGAGGGGTTCTGGAGGGACTGACCTGTATAATGTGGTGATAGTGGTGTGAGGGGTTCTGGAGGGACTGACCTGTATAATGTGGTGATAGTGGTGTGAGGGGTTCTGGAGGGACTGACCTGTATAATGTGGTGATAGTGTTATAGTGGTGTGAGGGGTACTGGAGGGACTGGCCTGTATAATGTGGTGATAGTGGTGTGAGGGGTTCTGGAGGGACTGACCTGTATAATGTGGTGATAGTGTTATAGTGGTGTGAGGGGTACTGGAGGCACTGGCCTGTATAATGTAGTGATAGTGTTATAGTGGTGTGAGGGGTACTGGAGGGACTGGCCTGTATAATGTGGTGATAATGTTATAGTGGTGTGAGGGGTTCTGGAGGGACTGGCCTGTATAATGTGGTGATAGTGTTATAGTGGTGTGAGGGGTACTGGAGGGACTGGCCTGTATAATGTGGTTATAGTGTTATAGTGGTGTGAGGGGTACTGGAGGGACTGGCCTGTATAATGTGGTGATAGTGTTATAGTGGTGTGAGGGGTACTGGAGGGACTGGCCTGTATAATGTGGTGATAGTGGTGTGAGGGGTAATGGAGGAACTGGCCTGTATAATGTGGTGATAGTGGTGTGAGGGGTACTGGAGGGACTGGCCTGTATAATGTGGTGATAGTGTTATAGTGGTGTGAGGGGTTCTGGATGTACTGGCCTGTATAATGTGGTTATAGTGGTGTGAGGGGTTCTGGAGGGACTGGCCTGTATAATGTGGTGATAGTGTTATAGTGGTGTGAGGGGTACTGGAGGGACTGGCCTGTATAATGTGGTGATAGTGGTATAGTGGTGTGAGGTGTACTGGAGGGACTGGCCTGTATAATGTGGTGATAGTGTTATAGTGGTGTGAGGGGTTCTGGATGGACTGGCCTGTATAATGTGGTTATAGTGGTGTGAGGGGTTCTGGAGGGACTGGCCTGTATAATGTGGTTATAGTGTTATAGTGGTGTGAGGGGTACTGGAGGGACTGGCCTGTATAATGTAGTGATAGTGTTATAGTGTTGTGAGGGGTACTGGAGGGACTGGCCTGTATAATGTGGTGATAGTGGTGTGAGGGGTACTGGAGGGACTGGCCTGTATGATGTGGTGATAGTGTTATAGTGGTGTGAGGGGTACTGGAGGGACTGGCCTGTATAATGTGGTGATAGTGTTATAGTGGTGTGAGGGGTACTGGAGGGACTGGCCTGTATAATGTGGTGATAGTGGTATAGTGGTGTGAGGTGTACTGGAGGGACTGGCCTGTATAATGTGGTGATAGTGTTATAGTGGTGTGAGGGGTACTGGAGGGACTGGCCTGTATAATGTGGTGATAGTGGTATAGTGGTGTGAGGTGTACTGGAGGGACTGGCCTGTATAATGTGGTGATAGTGTTATAGTGGTGTGAGGGGTTCTGGAGGGACTGGCCTGTATAATGTGGTGATAGTGGTATAGTGGTGTGAGGGGTACTGGAGGGACTGGCCTGTATAATGTGGTGATAGTGTTATAGTGGTGTGAGGGGTTCTGGATGGACTGGCCTGTATAATGTGGTTATAGTGGTGTGAGGGGTACTGGAGGGACTGGCCTGTATAATGTGGTGATAGTGTTATAGTGGTGTGAGGGGTACTGGAGGGACTGGCCTGTATAATGTGGTGATAGTGTTTTAGTGGTGTGAGGGGTACTGGAGGGACTGGCCTGTATAATGTGGTTATAGTGTTATAGTGGTGTGAGGGGTACTGGAGGGACTGGCCTGTATAATGTAGTGATAGTGTTATAGTGTTGTGAGGGGTTCTGGAGGGACTGGCCTGTATAATGTGGTGATAGTGTGATAGTGGTGTGAGGGGTTCTGGAGGGACTGGCCTGTATAATGTGGTGATAGTGGTGTGAGGGGTACTGGAGGGACTGGCCTGTATAATGTAGTGATAGTGTTATAGTGGTGTGAGGGGTTCTGGAGGGACTGGCCTGTATAATGTGGTGATAGTGTTATAGTGGTGTGAGGGGTTCTGGAGGGACTGGCCTGTATAATGTGGTTATAGTGTTATAGTGGTATGAGGGGTTCTGGAGGGACTGGCCTGTATAATGTGGTGATAGTGGTGTGAGGGGTACTGGAGGGACTGGCCTGTATAATGTGGTTATAGTGTTATAGTGGTGTGAGGGGTTCTGGAGGGACTGGCCTGTATAATGTGGTGATAGTGGTGTGAGGGGTACTGGAGGGACTGGCCTGTATAATGTGGTTATAGTGGTGTGAGGGGTACTGGAGGGACTGGCCTGTATAATGTAGTGATAGTGTTATAGTGTTGTGAGGGGTACTGGAGGGACTGGCCTGTATAATGTGGTGATAGTGGTGTGAGGGGTACTGGAGGGACTGGCCTGTATGATGTGGTGATAGTGTTATAGTGGTGTGAGGGGTACTGGAGGGACTGGCCTGTATAATGTGGTGATAGTGTTATAGTGGTGTGAGGGGTACTGGAGGGACTGGCCTGTATAATGTGGTGATAGTGGTGTGAGGGGTACTGGAGGGACTGGCCTGTATAATGTGGTTATAGTGTTATAGTGGTGTGAGGGGTACTGGAGGGACTGGCCTGTATAATGTGGTGATAGTGGTGTGAGGGGTACTGGAGGGACTGGCCTGTATGATGTGGTGATAGTGTTATAGTGGTGTGAGGGGTACTGGAGGGACTGGCCTGTATAATGTGTTGATAGTGGTGTGAGGGGTTCTGGAGGGACTGGCCTGTATAATGTGGTTATAGTGTTATAGTGGTGTGAGGGGTACTGGAGGGACTGGCCTGTATAATGTGGTGATATTGTTATAGTGGTGTGAGGGGTACTGGAGGGACTGGCCTGTATAATGTGGTGATAGTGTTATAGTGGTGTGAGGGGTACTGGAGGGACTGGCCTGTATAATGTGGTGATAGTGGTGTGAGGGGTACTGGAGGGACTGGCCTGTATAATGTGGTGATAGTGTTATAGTGGTGTGAGGGGTTCTGGAGGGACTGGCCTGTATAATGTGGTGATAGTGGTGTGAGGGGTACTGGAGGGACTGGCCTGTATAATGTGGTGATAGTGTTATAGTGGTGTGAGGGGTACTGGAGGGACTGGCCTGTATAATGTGGTTATAGTGGTGTGAGGGGTACAGGAGGCACTGGCCTGTATAATGTGGTGATAGTGGTGTGAGGGGTACTGGAGGGACTGGCCTGTATAATGTGGTGATAGTGTTATAGTGGTGTGAGGGGTACTGGAGGGACTGGCCTGTATAATGTGGTTATAGTGGTGTGAGGGGTACTGGAGGCACTGGCCTGTATAATGTGGTGATAGTGGTGTGAGGGGTACTGGAGGGACTGGCCTGTATAATGTGGTGATAGTGTTATAGTGGTGTGAGGGGTACTGGAGGGACTGGCCTCTATAATGTGGTTATAGTGGTGTGAGGGGTACTGGAGGCACTGGCCTGTATAATGTGGTGATAGTGGTGTGAGGGGTACTGGAGGGACTGGCCTGTATAATGTGGTGATAGTGTTATAGTGGTGTGAGGGGTACTGGAGGGACTGGCCTGTATAATGTGGTTATAGTGGTGTGAGGGGTACTGGAGGGACTGGCCTGTATGATGTGGTTATAGTGGTGTGAGGGGTTCTGGAGGCACTGGCCTGTATAATGTGGTGATAGTGGTGTGAGGGGTACTGGAGGGACTGACCTGTATAATGTGGTGATAGTGTTATAGTGGTGTGAGGGGTACTGGAGGGACTGGCCTGTATAATGTGGTTATAGTGTTATAGTGGTGTGAGGGGTACTGGAGGGACTGGCCTGTATAATGTAGTGATAGTGTTATAGTGGTGTGAGGGGTACTGGAGGGACTGGCCTGTATAATGTGGTGATAGTGGTGTGAGGGGTACTGGAGGGACTGGCCTGTATAATGTGGTGATAGTGTTATAGTGGTGTGAGGGGTTCTGAAGGGACTGGCCTGTATAATGTGGTGATAGTGTTATAGTGGTGTGAGGGGTACTGGAGGGACTGGCCTGTATAATGTGGTGATAGTGGTGTGAGGGGTACTGGAGGGACTGGCCTGTATAATGTAGTGATAGTGTTATAGTGGTGTGAGGGGTACTGGAGGGACTGGCCTGTATAATGTGGTGATAGTGTTATAGTGGTGTGAGGGGTTCTGGAGGGACTGGCCTGTATAATGTAGTGATAATGGTATAGTGGTGTGAGGGGTACTGGAGGGACTGGCCTGTATAATGTGGTGATAGTGGTGTGAGGGGTACTGGAGGGACTGGCCTGTATAATGTAGTGATAGTGTTATATTGGTGTGAGGGGTTCTGGAGGGACTGGCCTGTATAATGTGGTTATAGTGTTATAGTGGTGTGAGGGGTTCTGGAGGGACTGGCCTGTATAATGTGGTGATAATGTTATAGTGGTGTGAGGGGTTCTGGAGGGACTGGCCTGTATAATGTGGTGATAGTGTTATAGTGGTGTGAGGGGTACTGGAGGGACTGGCCTGTATAATGTGGTTATAGTGGTGTGAGGGGTTCTGGAGGGACTGGCCTGTATAATGTGGTTATAGTGGTGTGAAGGGTTCTGGAGGGACTGGCCTGTATAATGTGGTTATAGTGTTATAGTGGTGTGAGGGGTACTGGAGGGACTGGCCTGTATAATGTGGTGATAGTGTTATAGTGGTGTGAGGGGTACTGGAGGGACTGGCCTGTATAATGTGGTGATAGTGTTATAGTGGTGTGAGGGGTACTGGAGGAACTGGCCTGTATAATGTGGTGATAGTGGTGTGAGGGGTACTGGAGGGACTGACCTGTATAATGTGGTGATAGTGTTATAGTGGTTTGAGGGGTTCTGGATGGACTGGCCTGTATAATGTGGTTATAGTGGTGTGAGGGGTACTGGAGGGACTGGCCTGTATAATGTGGTTATAGTGTTATAGTGGTGTGAGGGGTTCTGGAGGGACTGGCCTGTATAATGTGGTGATAGTGGTATAGTGTTGTGAGGGGTACTGGAGGGACTGGCCTGTATAATGTGGTTATAGTGGTGTGAGGGGTACTGGAGGGACTGGCCTGTATAATGTGGTTATAGTGGTATAGTGGTGTGAGGGGTACTGGAGGGACTGGCCTGTATAATGTGGTGATAGTGGTATAGTGTTGTGAGGGGTACTGGAGGGACTGGCCTGTATAATGTGGTTATAGTGGTGTGAGGGGTACTGGAGGGACTGGCCTGTATAATGTGGTTATAGTGGTGTGAGGGGTACTGGAGGGACTGGCCTGTATAATGTGGTTATAGTGTTATAGTGGTGTGAGGGGTTCTGGAGGGACTGGCCTGTATAATGTGGTGATAGTGTTATAGTGTTGTGAGGGGTACTGGAGGGACTGGCCTGTATAATGTGGTGATAGTGTTATAGTGGTGTGAGGGGTACTGGAGGGACTGGCCTGTATAATGTGGTGATAGTGTTATAGTGGTGTGAGGGGTACTGGAGGGACTGGCCTGTATAATGTGGTGATAGTGGTATAGTGTTGTGAGGGGTACTGGAGGGACTGGCCTGTATAATGTGGTGATAGTGTTATAGTGTTGTGAGGGGTACTGGAGGGACTGGCCTGTATAATGTGGTTATAGTGGTGTGAGGGGTACTGGAGGGACTGGCCTGTATAATGTAGTGATAGTGTTATAGTGGTGTGAGGGGTACTGGAAGGACTGGCCTGTATAATGTGGTTATAGTGTTATAGTGGTGTGAGGGGTACTGGAGGGACTGGCCTGTATAATGTGGTGATAGTGTTATAGTGGTGTGAGGGGTACTGGAGGGACTGGCCTGTATAATGTGGTGATAGTGGTGTGAGGGGTACTGGAGGGACTGGCCTGTATAATGTGGTGATAGTGTTATAGTGGTATGAGGGGTTCTGGAGGCACTGGCCTGTATAATGTGGTTATAGTGGTGTGAGGGGTACTGGAGGGACTGGCCTGTATAATGTGGTGATAGTGTTATAGTGGTGTGAGGGGTTCTGGAGGGACTGGCCTGTATAATGTGGTGATAGTGGTGTGAGGGGTACTGGAGGGACTGGCCTGTATAATGTGGTGATTGTGTTATAGTGGTGTGAGGGGTACTGGAGGGACTGGCCTGTATAATGTAGTGATAGTGGTGTGAGGGGTACTGGAGGGACTGGCCTGTATAATGTGGTGTGAGGGGCACTGGAGAGACTGGCCTGTATAATGTGGTTATAGTGGTGTGAGGGGTACTGGAGGGACTGGCCTGTATAATGTGGTGATAGTGTTATAGTGGTGTGAGGGGTACTGGAGGGACTGGCCTGTATAATGTGGTGATAGTGTTATAGTGGTGTGAGGTGTACTGGAGGGACTGGCCTGTATAATGTAGTGATAGTGTTATAGTGGTGTGAGGGGTTCTGGAGGGACTGGCCTGTATAATGTAGTGATAGTGTTATAGTGGTGTGAGGGGTACTGGAGGAACTGGCCTGTATAATGTGGTGATAGTGTTATAGTGGTGTGAGGGGTACTGGAGGAACTGGCCTGTATAATGTGGTGATAGTGTTATAGTGGTGTGAGGGGTACTGGAGGGACTGGCCTGTATAATGTGGTGATAGTGTTATAGTGGTGTGAGGTGTACTGGAGGGACTGGCCTGTATAATGTAGTGATAGTGTTATAGTGGTGTGAGGTGTACTGGAGGGACTGGCCTGTATAATGTAGTGATAGTGTTATAGTGTTGTGAGGTGTACTGGAGGGACTGGCCTGTATAATGTAGTGATAGTGTTATAGTGGTGTGAGGGGTTCTGGAGGGACTGGCCTGTATAATGTGGTGATAGTGTTATAGTGGTGTGAGGGGTTCTGGAGGGACTGGCCTCTATAATGTGGTGATAGTGTTATAGTGGTGTGAGGGGTTCTGGAGGGACTGGCCTGTATAATGTGGTGATAGTGTTATAGTGGTGTGAGGGGTTCTGGAGGGACTGGCCTGTATAATGTGGTGATAGTGTTATAGTGGTGTGAGGGGTACTGGAGGGACTGGCCTGTATAATGTGGTGATAGTGTTATAGTGGTGTGAGGGGTACTGGAGGGACTGGCCTGTATAATGTCGTGATAGTGTTATAGTGGTGTGAGGGGTACTGGAGGGACTGGCCTGTATAATGTAGTGATAGTGTTATAGTGGTGTGAGGGGTACTGGAGGGACTGGCCTGTATAATGTGGTGATAGTGGTGTGAGGGGTACTGGAGGGACTGGCCTGTATAATGTGGTTATAGTGGTGTGAGGGGTACTGGAGGGACTGGCCTGTATAATGTGGTGATAGTGTTATAGTGGTGTGAGGGGTTCTGGAGGGACTGGCCTGTATAATGTGGTGATAGTGGTGTGAGGGGTACTGGAGGGACTGGCCTGTATAATCTGGTGATAGTGTTATAGTGGTGTGAGGGGTACTGGAGGGACTGGCCTGTATAATGTGGTGATAGTGGTGTGAGGGGTACTGGAGGGACTGGCCTGTATAATGTGGTGATAGTGTTATAGTGGTGTGAGGGGTACTGGAGGGACTGGCCTGTATAATGTGGTGATAGTGTTATATTGGTGTGAGAGGTTCTGGAGGGACTGGCCTGTATAATGTGGTGATAGTGTTATAGTGGTGTGAGGGGTACTGGAGGGACTGGCCTGTATAATGTGGTGATAGTGGTGTGAGGGGTACTGGAGGGACTGGCCTGTATAATGTGGTGATAGTGTTATAGTGGTGTGAGGGGTTCTGGATGGACTGGCCTGTATAATGTGGTGATAGTGGTGTGAGGGGTACTGGAGGGACTGGCCTGTATAATGTGGTTATAGTGTTATAGTGGTGTGAGGGGTACTGGAGGGACTGGTCTGTATAATGTGGTGATAGTGTTATAGTGGTGTGAGGGGTACTGGAGGGACTGGCCTGTATAATGTGGTGATCGTGTTATAGTGGTGTGAGGGGTACTGGAGGGACTGGCCTGTATAATGTGGTGTGCGGGGCACTGGAGGGACTGGCCTGTATAATGTGGTGATAGTGGTGTGAGGGGTACTGGAGGGACTGGCCTGTATAATGTGGTGATAGTGTTATAGTGGTGTGAGGGGTACTGGAGGGACTGGCCTGTATAATGTGGTGATAGTGTTATAGTGGTGTGAGGGGTACTGGAGGGACTGGCCTGTATAATGTGGTGATAGTGTTATAGTGGTGTGAGGGGTTCTGGAGGGACTGGCCTGTATAATGTGGTGATAGTGTTATAGTGGTGTGAGGGGTACTGGAGGGACTGGCCTGTATAATGTGGTGATAGTGTTATAGTGGTGTGAGGGGTACTGGAGGGCCTGGCCTGTATAATGTGGTGGTAGTGTTATAGTGGTGTGAGGGGTACTGGAGGGACTGGCCTGTATAATGTGGTGATAGTGTTATAGTGGTGTGAGGGGTTCTGGAGGGACTGGCCTGTATAATGTAGTGATAGTGTTATAGTGGTGTGAGGGGTTCTGGAGGGACTGGCCTGTATAATGTGGTGATAGTGGTGTGAGGGGTACTGGAGGGACTGGCCTGTATAATGTGGTGATAGTGTTATAGTGGTGTGAGGGGTACTGGAGGGACTGGCCTGTATAATGTGGTGATAGTGCTACTTCATTACCTCCCGCATCTGCTCTCCCATGGGGTATGGACACGCCCTTCTGGCTAATCCTGGATCAGCCCCTACCACTTGGTAGACACTGGGTCACACACACGCACGCACGCACGCACGCACACACACAGACTGACACACACTGACGCACACTGACGCACACACACACACACACACACACACACACACACACACACACACACACACACACACACACACACACACACACACACACACACACACACACACACACACACACACACACACACACTCAGATACACTCCCTCACACACTCAGGATGGATGTTGTGTTGTTTATATGAGTTGCCAGGAGTCTGACCTCTGACCTGCTATCAGAACCATACTGTTCTGTCCAGATGACTCTGAAAAGAAACATCATGAATATTAACACTCCTAATAAAATATTCATGTGGTCCATGCCCATTTTGCAGCCACACCTGGGACTCTAAGGACCATTGGGTTCGCTCTTTGCCTCTTTTGTCTGACACTGATGCAGATGTTTAGAGCAGGAAATTACATTTGTCACTATAATCGGAAAGTACACACGTTGTTGCATATTTAGGCGGGCATTCTGATGGAAACCATACTTGGGAGTGAATTCAGTGTTGGCAAACAATACTAGATCCTCTATGACTGTGATACTCGGAGGAGTTATCATGTGTGTGTAAGTTTGCGTTACATGTCTGTTTTTTAGAAAGTTTATGATTACAGAACAGAAGTTGACTTTCTCTCTCTCACTCTCTCTCTCTCACTCTTTTGCTGTGCCTGGTGTGAGTGTGTGGCAGCAGCTTTGTCTTGGGGGCGTATTTGAGTCTTAATTGAATCGGCAGAAAAGTATGGATGGAGGGAGAGAGAGAGAATTAGAACCTGGGCACTCTTTCCACTTAGCAACAAGAAGCCGTTCCCACACAAATGAATTTTCATGGAAACAGCAGAGAAAATGTAGTCTAAAAGCTTTTGAATGGAATGAAAGCATCTCTTCTTTGTAATGAGAAAAGGGGATGGATGGATTGGGATGAGAGAGTAGTTGTCTCCGTTCTTTACAATGGAGCGGGTTTCATTACAACTATCAGAGAGTCAGGAGGCTGAGGGAACAATGTTATGATGGACATTTGAATGCAGGGTTATACAGGTAAAGCTGACTGGAGACTGGCTTCAACACCATCAATGCAGGTAAAGCTGACTGGAGACTGGCTTCAACACCATCAATACAGGTAAAGCTGACTGGAGACTAGCTTCAACACCATCAATACAGGTAAAGCTGACTGGAGACTAGCTTCAACACCATCAATGCAGGTAAAGCTGACTGGAGACTGGCTTCAACACCATCAGTGGGTGTTGTCTGTCTGTTGTAATATAGACTCAGAGGTCTAGTTTAGATTGAAATACCAATTGAAACTGATATCACCCTCCATTGTAAGACACAGATACACACACCACACAAGCACACACGCAAAACACACACACACACGCCAACAAACTCCCAGACCCCATATCCATGATTATATCAGCCCAATGAACCTCTGGAATGTGCAGCACCACACCAAGTACAGTGTTTATGCTAAAGCACATCCCAGTTAGAAGCAATGGGAGAAACTGTTCAGAATGCTAGCCACGAGAATCCACTATTAACCAGTGTCCTCTAGACTCCAAGCCACTGCGCTGCGAGGGACAGATAAAATACTGTCAAGCCAAAGCTGAAAGACAACTGACAACCCTCTCCAGTGGTTAAAAAGCGATGTGTGAAATTTTAATGAATAACAGTGTCCCTGTGCACTGTGGGGGAGGGAGAGCAACGCCACTGTCGATCCTCACCTCTCCGTTATTTATATTCATCGATCCACCGGGGCCTGCACGGGACACCGTTCGCCGACTTCGTTTTTTTATCGACAACGGTCCGCAATTCCTTCTATGTCAATTATATTGACTACTTCAGGTTGACTGGACGAAATGAGGAACTGTGGTGTAGTTGATGCTTGATCGGCCGCCTTTAACCCCCCCTCGCCCAACCTCTCTCGCCCCCCATCTCACCCACCATATCTCGCCCCCCATCTCACCCACCCACCCTCTCTCGCCCTCTCCCTCTCACCCACCCCATCTCGCCCACCCTCTCTCGCCCCCCATCTCACCCACCCTCTCTCGCCCCCCCCTCTCACCCACCCTCTCTCGCCCTCCCCCCTCTCACCCAACCTCTCTCGCCCCCCCCCCCTCACCCACTCCCCCCTCTCGCCCCCCCCTCTCACCCACTCCCCCCTCTCACCCACTCTCTCTCGCCCTCCCCCTCTCACCCATCCTCTCTCGCCCACCCTCTCTCGCCAACCCTCTCACGCCACCCCCAGGTCGGAGTGAGTTACACACCAATGATTTTCTGATTAACCCTGTTAGCCGAGGGGTTCACGGAGGGGTTCACCCATGCCCCCACTAGCGCAGGGGCATGGATGTGGGAGTCGTTGGAAGGGTCCAGTGAGTGTCTGAGTCTGGCTGTGCTGACTGATAGGATGATGTCTTAATAATGGAAGATGATGGCTTTATTCTTTGCCTGATAACCCCACACGGGGACCTGTGGAAACATTGTATTTTAGCAACATGTGGCGGCCATTTTGAATAGATTTTAACTCGGTCTAATATACTCTCAATGGGGATGCTTTGGGTGAATCTGACGATTGATCACGTCTGTGTTGACCTTGATGGAGGACTCTGTTTACTCACCACGTTAAAGGACTGTGTTACTCTTTCTGTCTGTCTCTTTGTCTCAGTCTTTCTCTGTTTCCCTCCTCTCATTCCAGGGGGTGCAGATGATAACCTGATCGAAGGAGGAGAGATGAAGTTTGTGTGTAAACCTGGAGCCAGGAACATCACAGTGATCTTCCAGCCTCTCCTCAGGTAGGACTTACTAACCACACACACACACACACACACACACACACACACACACACACACACACACACACACACACACACACACACACACACACACACACACACACACACACACACACACACACACACACACACACACACTGATTTAATAATATGTGGCCATGGTCAATATGCACTGAAGGGCACTAGAGCGGAGACAATGGCCTTCCATCATACCAGTCACAGACAACAAGACACATCTTCCCTCAGACAGCAACTACTTCCTTACGCTGTTCATTCATGTTGATTCATTTTGACGTAATTTTCCCTAAAAGCCTTTAGTTTAGTCCAATCCACATGACATTTTCCCTTTCAACGTCTTATAAGATCATTGGTCTGGTCCACTATGTATAGTCAATGTGAGGGGACATCCATGATCCAAACCATGGGCAGCACTCAGACTGGAGCATGACTCTAAACCAGTAGAATGGCTACCAATTAGATTATATCCATTACATCCTTTTAGTAATCCTCCCATTGATTATACTCTACCGCTTTCATAGATGGATAGTCCATCCTCCCCCAAACCCCCACAATAAGGGAGATGATAGCCTACATTTTGAGTGTGCTTCCTATCTGATATTTACGTTTTTTTAAATGGTCATAATCCAAATGATAGGCCTACATTTTCGCTGTGCTTCTTTTCTGATATTTGTGGTTTTTAATATTTATGCTTAGCAATATTCCAGAATGTAATGTAATCTACCGCAGTGATTAGTATTGCCTACAGTGACAGTGTACTCTACTGTATATAACACAGTGTCCCCAAAGACTTGTGGAAATCCAATTTTCAAACAGCCTAATTAGATTGACCTTCCTTGCAGTGATGAATCACCAGGGCTTCCATTAAACTGTAATATTTCCCCTTACTTAGACTTGGAGCCAGTTGGTACTGTACTGTAGGGCTACTGTGTGTGTGTGTGTGTGTGTGTGTGTGTGTGTGTGTGTGTGTGTGTGTGTGTGTGTGTGTGCCCCATTGTTGAACGCAAATGTCCTTTCCTCGTACAGAAGTGAACTACACCCTATCTCATTGAGACAGACGCCCCGGGTAGGGTCTGTGGTATGGTTTGTGGAAGGTCTGGGTAGGGGCTGTGGAAGGGCTGTGGAAGGGCTGTGGAAGGTCTGGGTAGGGGCTGTGGAAGGTCTTGGTAGGGGCTATGGAAGGGCTGTGAAAGGTCTGGGTAGGGGCTGGGTAGGGGCTGTGGAAGGTCTGGGTAGGGGCTATGGAAGGGCTGGGTAGGGGCTGTGAAAGGTCTGGGTAGGGGCTGTGGAAGGTCTGGGTAGGGGCTGTGGAAGGGCTGGGTAGGGGCTGTGGAAGGGCTGGGTAGGGGCTGTGGAAGGGCTGGGTAGGGGCTGTGGAAGGTCTGGGTAGGGGCTGTGGAAGGGCTGGGTAGGGGCTGTGGAAGGGCTGGGTAGGGGCTGTGGAAGGGCTGGGTAGGGGCTGTGGAAGGGCTGGGTAGGGGCTGTGGAAGGGCTGGGTAGGGGCTGTGGAAGGTCTGGGTAGGGGCTGTGGAAGGTCTGGGTAGGGGCTGTGGAAGGGCTGGGTAGGGGCTGTGGAAGGGCTGGGTAGGGGCTGTGGAAGGGCTGGGTAGGGGCTGTGGAAGGGCTGGGTAGGGGCTGGGTAGGGGCTGTGGAAGGTCTGGGTAGGGGCTGTGGAAGGTCTGGGTAGGGGCTGTGGAAGGGCTGGGTAGGGGCTGTGGAAGGTCTGGGTAGGGGCTGTGGAAGGGCTGGGTAGGGGCTGTGGAAGGGCTGGGTAGGGGCTGTGGAAGGTCTGGGTAGAGATACTTAACAGTGAGTGGCTGCTGCCGTTCCCTTGTTGTCAGTAATGGATCAAATCAATCACACTAAATCATCTCTCTCTCGCTTTCTCTTTCTCTCTCGCTCCCTCTCTCTCCCCCTGTGCGTGAGTGCACGTGTGTGTGTGTGCCCCTCTGAGCTGGCAGTGGCAACAGAGCTGTGTTACTACTCACTGGCAGATGGCTTTCTAATGTCTGTGTAGAGACCCAGCCCTGGCACCTTTGATAGAAGCCACTTTAATACCCACTGATACAGCTTATGGCTGTTTTTAATAGCAACTCCCATAACAGGTAAGTGAGTAATACTGCATAGGAAATAAATGGAGTGTAGTGGTGAGGGGGGTGGGGGGGGTGGGGGGGGGTAATGTGTGTGTGTGTGTGTGTGTGTGGAATACAGGTCTTCACGGAACCACTTACAGTTGAAGTCGGAAGTTTACATACACTTAGGTTGGAGTTATTAACTCGTTTTTCAACCACTCAACAAATTTCTTGTTTACAAACTATAGTTTTGGCAAGTCGGTTAAGACCTCTACTTTGTGCATGACACACGTAATTGGTAATGCTACCAAATGCTAATTGAGTGTATGTAAACTTCTGACCCACTGGGAATGTGATGAAATAAATAAAAGCTGAAATAAATCATTCTCTCTACTATTATTCTGACATTTCACATTCTTAAAATAAAGTGGTGATCCTAACTGACCTAAGACAAGGAATTTTTACTAGGATTAAATGTCAGGAATTGTGAAAAACTGAGTCTAAATGTTTTTGGCTAAGGTGTATGTAAACTTCCGACTTCAACTGTACAGTCGTGGCCAAAAGTTTTGAGAATGACACAAATATTAATTTTCACAAAGTCTGCTGCCTCAGTTTGTATGATGGCAATTTGCATATACTCCATGTTATAAATGTTATATATGAATGTTATATATGAATGTTATAAAGAGTGATCAGATGAATTGCAATGAATTGCAAAGTCCCTCTTTGCCATGCAAATGAACTGAATCCCCCAAAAACATTTCCACTGCATTTCAGCCCTGCCACAAAAGGACCAGCTGACATCATGTCAGGGATTCTCTCGTTAACACAGGTGTGAGTGTTGACGAGGACAAGGCTGGAGATCACTCTGTCATACTGATTGAGTTCGAATAACAGACTGGAAGCTTCAAAAGAAGGGTGGTGCTTGGAATCATTGTTCTTCCTCTGTCAACCATGGTTGACGTGCCGTCATCATTGCTTTCCACAAAAAGGGCTTCACAGGCAAGGATATTGCTGCCAGTAAGGTTGCACCTAAATCAACCATTTATCAGATCATCAAGAACGTCAAGGAGAGCGGTTCAATTGTTGTGAAGATGGCTTCAGGGCCGCCAAGAAAGTCCAGCATGCGCCAGGACCGTCTCCTAAAGTTGATTCAGCTGCGGGATCGGGGCACCACCAGTACAGAGCTTGCTCAGGAATGGCAGCAGGCAGGTGTGAGTGCATCTGCACGCACAGTGAGACGAATACTTTTGCAGGATGGCCTGGTGTCAAGAAGGGCAGCAAAGAAGCCACTTCTCTCCGGGAAAAAGATCAGGGACAGACTGATATTCTGCAAAAGGTACAGGGATTGGACTGCTGAGGACTGGGGTAAAGTCATTTTCTCTGATGTTTGTTTGGGACATCCGGAAAAAAGCTTGTCCGGAGAAGACAAGGTGAGCGCTACCATCAGTCCTGTGTCATGCCAACAGTAAAGCATCCTGAAACCATTCATGTGTGGGGTTGCTTCTCAGCCAAGGGAGTGGGCTCACTCACAATTTTGCCTAAGAACACAGCTATGAATAAAGAATGGTACCAACACATCCTCCGAGAGCAACTTCTCCCAACCATCCAGGAACAGTTTGGTGACGAACAATGCCTTTTCCAGCATGATGGAGCACCTTGCCATAAGGCAAAACTAAGTGGCTCGGGGAACAAAACATCGATATTTGACACTTATAAAATGCTTGTAATTATACTTCAGTATTCTATAGTAACATCTGACAAAAATATCTAAAGACACTGAAGCAGCAAACTTTGTGGAAATGAATATTTGTGTCATTCTCAAAACTTTTGGCCACGACTGTATACCCGAGACTCGATACAGGACTCGAGCGGGTCCGGATCCAGAATCCTAAATAATGTCACGTCTCTGATATGATTGTCATTTAAACTGACTTGTGTCCAGAAGGACCCGTACAGATCCGAAAGCAACTGCTGCAGGAGAGAGACATTTTATCATTTATGCTGCTGCTCTTGCTTTTCACGAGAGTTGAGCGTGGCGCTTGTTGTTGTTGGCCAATCAGGAGTCATCAAAGCGTCAGGAGGCTGGAATTAAAATGACAGAATTAAAAGTTAAAGGGGGAGGATAGGTTAGCACGACCAAGAGCCAACAGGTAGGCTGCTACTTAATATTCTGCAGGGTGGTGGTGTTATTTGTAACAGTAGGATTAGAAAGCGCTTTCACTGCAGCTTCAGTTAGCCTAGCTAGCTAGCTTAACTAGCTTTTCCCATTTTGATGTAGTCAAGACAGGTACTATGTAATCATATTTGATGATAAATAACCTAGCTATGGCAGCTATTTGTCCACTATAGCACGAGTCGGCTTGGTTGGTTCCCTCCTCCCCGTGTCACTCACTCACAGTACGGCTCCTCCCCCGCCTTCTAGAGCAGCACCTCTCTCCCCCCTCTTGCACTTTATCAGCTCCGGTTAATAAAGTAGCTTAAAACGTTTTATTTTCTGCTGCTTCCCTCACTCAGATTGGACCGACTCTAGATCTGACCAGATTTATACGGAATGGGTCTGGTTGTCATCGGGTCCATTTGGAACAGGTGTCTACTTAACAGGTGTCTACTTGTTTTATGCAAATCGGGTCTGGGTGGGAAAGCACCAGGTCCATTTCGGAACGGGTCCAAAAAGTTGGTGTGTGTGTGTGTGTGTTGATCAATACTGTAGCGTAGGTGTAATTTGTGGTTGATAGCAGGGCTGGGCATTGTAAAAGAGTGACTGGAGAATTGGTTGTGTGAATTGATTGTGCTATAGTATATGTCCAGGCCTCTGTGACTGTGATATGTATATGGATACTGTTATAGGGTGGTCTAGCCCTTAAGGCTATATGGATCAATACACTGTATAGCTCTCTGCTTTTCTATACAAACAACTTGTATATCACTGGTATACACTAGCTAAATATACTGACTCCTGTTCCTATCTACTGTGTATTGGTGCAGGGGGGAGAGAAAGTGTTTTTCTAAGTATCAATTGTCAGCGGAAGGATCGATGGGGAAGTTTTATAAAGGGCTGTGTGTTTTCATTTAATGGGGGGTGTTTGGAGCTCCATAGTAAATGGCTGTGTGTGAGCTACAGAACATCGATCAGGCTGAAAGAGGAGCTACACTGCAGCAGCAGTCATAGTGTGTGTTGTTTTGTTTGTTCTGTGCCAACATGCAGGCAATTCTTACACACACACACACACACACACACACACACACACACACACACACACACACACACACACACACACACACACACACACACACACACACACACACACACACCGAGTGCAGCGGGTGCAGAAGGGGAGTTGGTGCAGGTAGGAGGTAATTTAGTTTGACTTGTGGGGGTTTCCAGCTGACATTTGAGTGGTATTTAAACCCTGTGCCCTGACCGACATTGGCATTTTGAAAAGGGACGACTCGGCGCCCGCTCCCTAATCTCTCCCTCTCCACCATCCTCTCTGCCCGCGGATGATGAGCCCTGGCACTGGTGTGTCTGTCTGTGTGTCCTGTGTTTGAGCAGCTGCCCGTCTTCAGTGGATAAGGGTTGGTTGTAGGGCTGCTGTGTAAATGTGAAGATGACAGAGCAGTGTAGAGGAATTATCACTGAGGCATCCAAACTGTGTCTGTCTCTTTTGGCCCACCAACAGTCAGTCTTTCCCCTATCTCATCTTCTACCCACTTCCCCTATCTGTATCGGTATCAGACCAGTCCCTAACCCACCTCTGTGCTGCATCAGTCCCTAGCCCACCTCTGTGCTGCATCAGTCCCTAGCCCACCTCTGTGCTGCATCAGTCCCTAGCCCACCTCTGTGCTGCATCAGTCCCTAGCCCACCTCTGTGCTGCATCAGTCCCTAGCCCACCTCTGTGCTACATCAGTCAGTCCCTAACACATCTCTATGCTGCATTAGTCCCGTCCCTAACCCACCTCTATGCTGCATCAATCTAGTCCCTAACCCACCTCTATGCTGCATCAATCCAGTCCCTAACCCACCTCTATGCTACATCAATCTAGTCCCTAACCACCTCTATGCTGCATCAATCCAGTCCCTAACCCGCCTCTATGCTGCATCAATCTACTCCCTAACCCACCTCTATGCTGCATCAATCCAGTCCCTAACCACCTCTATGCTGCATCAGTCCAGTCCCTAACCACCTCTATGCTGCATCAGTCCCCAACCCACCTCTATGGTGCATCAGTCTCAATCTAGTCCCTAACCCACCTCTATGATGCATCAGTCCCTAATCCACCTCTATGCTGCATCAATCTAGTCCTTAACCCACCTCTATGCTGCATCAATCTAGTCCCTAACCCACCTCTATGTCGCATCAATCTAGTCCCTGACCCACCTCTATGCTACATCAATCTAGTCCCTAACCCACCTCTATGCTGCATCAATCTAGTCCCTAACCCACCTCTATGCTACATCAATCTAGTCCCTAACCCACCTCTATGCTGCATCAATCTAGTCCCTAACCCACCTCTATGATACATCAGTCCCTGACCCACCTCTATGCTGCATCAATCTAGTCCCTAACCCACCTCTATGCTGCATAAATCTAGTCCCTAACCCACCTCTATGCTGCATCAATCTAGTCCCTGACCCACCTCTATGCCGCATCAATCTAGTCCCTGACCCACCTCTATGCTACATCAGTCCCTGACCCACCTCTATGCTGCATCCATCTAGTCCCTGACCCACCTCTATGCCGCATCAATCTAGTCCCTGACCCACCTCTATGCTACATCAGTCCCTAACCCACCTCTATGCTGCATCCATCTAGTCCCTGACCCACCTCTATGCCGCATCAATCTAGTCCCTAACCCACCTCTATGCTGCATCAGTCCCTAACCCACCTCTATGCTGCATCAGTCCCTGACCCACCTCTATGCTGCATCAATCTAGTCCCTAACCCACCTCTATGCTGCATCAATCCAGTCCCTGACCCACCTCTATGCCGCATCCATCTAGTCCCTGACCCACCTCTATGCTACATCAGTCCCTGACCCACCTCTATGCTGCATCCATCTAGTCCCTGACCCACCTCTATGCCGCATCCATCTAGTCCCTAACCCACCTCTATGCCGCATCAATCTAGTCCCTAACCCACCTCTATGATGCATCAGTCCCTAACCCACCTCTATGCTGCATCAATCCAGTCCCTAACCCACCTCTATGCTGCATCAATCCAGTCCCTAACCCACCTCTATGCTACATCAATCTAGTCCCTAACCACCTCTATGCTGCATCAATCTAGTCCCTAACCCACCTCTATGCTGCATCAATCCAGTCCCTAACCCACCTCTATGCTGCATCAATCTAGTCCCTGACCCACCTCTATGCTGCATCAATCCAGTCCCTAACCCACCTCTATGCTACATCAATCTAGTCCCTAACCACCTCTATGCTGCATCAGTCCCCAACCCACCTCTATGCTGCATCAATCTAGTCCCTAACCCACCTCTATGCTGCATCAATCTAGTCCCTAACCCACCTCTATGATGCATCAGTCCCTAATCCACCTCTATGCTGCATCAATCTAGTCCCTAACCCACCTCTATGCTGCATCAATCTAGTCCTTAACCCACCTCTATGCTGCATCAATCTAGTCCCTAACCCACCTCTATGCTGCATCAGTCCCCAACCCACCTCTATACTGCATCAGTCTCTAACCCACCTCTATACTGCATCAGTCCCCAACCCACCTCTATGCTGCATCAGTCCCCAACCCACCTCTATACTGCATCAGTCTCTAACCCACCTCTATACTGCATCAGTCCCTAACCCACCTCTATGGTGCATCAGTCTCAATCTAGTCCCTAACCCACCTCTATGCTGCATCAGTCCAGTCCCTAACCACCTCTATGCTGCATCAGTCCAGTCCCTAACCACCTCTATGCTACATCAATCTAGTCCCTAACCACCTCTATGCTGCATCAGTCCCCAACCCACCTCTATGCTGCATCAATCTAGTCCCTAACCCACCTCTATGCTGCATCAATCTAGTCCCTAACCCACCTCTATGATGCATCAGTCCCTAATCCACCTCTATGCTGCATCAATCTAGTCCCTAACCCACCTCTATGCTGCATCAATCTAGTCCTTAACCCACCTCTATGCTGCATCAATCTAGTCCCTAACCCACCTCTATGATGCATCAGTCCCTAATCCACCTCTATGCTGCATCAATCTAGTCCCTAACCCACCTCTATGCTGCATCAATCTAGTCCCTAACCCACCTCTATGCTACATCAGTCCCTGACCCACCTCTATGCTGCATCAATCTAGTCCCTAACACCCCTCTATGCTGCATCAATCTAGTCCCTGACCCACCTCTATGCCGCATCAATCTAGTCCCTAACCCACCTCTATGCTACATCAGTCCCTGACCCACCTCTATGCTGCATCAGTCCCTGACCCACCTCTATGCTGCATCCATCTAGTCCCTAACCCACATCTATGCTGCATCAATCTAGTCCCTAACCCACCTCTATGCTGCATCCATCTAGTCCCTAACCCACCTCTATGCTACATCAATCTAGTCCCTAACCCACCTCTATGCTGCATCACTCTAGTCCCTAACCCACCTCTATGATACATCAGTCCCTGACCCACCTCTATGCTGCATCCATCTAGTCCCTAACCCACCTCTATGCTGCATCAATCTAGTCCCTGACCCACCTCTATGCTGCATCAATCTAGTCCCTGACCCACCTCTATACCGCATCAATCTAGTCCCTAACCCACCTCTATAATGCATCAGTCCCTAACCCACCTCTATGCTGCATCAATCTAGTCCCTAACCCACCTCTATGATGCATCAGTCCCTAACCCACCTCTATGCTGCATCAATCTTGTCCCTAACCCACCTCTATGCTGCATCAGTCCCTAACCCACCTCTATGCTGCATCAATCTAGTCCCTAACCCACCTCTATGCTGCATCAGTCCCTAACCCACCTCTATGCTGCATCAGTCCCTAACCCACCTCTATGCTGCTTCAATCTAGTCCCTAACCCACCTCTATGAAATTGGAGGTTCGTAGTTACACAATACATATTGATTTCTAGTTGCCGGGCGGAGTTACACAACAGACACTATTTACATTTTTGTTCCCTCTTGTCTCGCTCCCCTTTTGCTTCCAAACACAAGGTATCAATTTCTTGCTTTATTACAAAGCAGTTGAGCCGGTACACTGGGTCAACCCTGGACAGGTACCATGCTGCGTTGAGCCGGTACACTGGGTCGACCCTGGACAGTTACCATGCTGCGTTGAGCCGGTACACTGGGTCGACCCTGGACAGGTACCATGCTGCGTTGAGCCGGTACACTGGGTCGACCCTGGACAGGTATCATGCTGCGTTGAGCCGGTACACTGGGTCGACCCTGGACAGTTACCATGCTGCGTTGAGCCGGTACACTGGGTCGACCCTGGATAGGTACCATGCTGCGTTGAGCCGGTACACTGGGTCGACCCTGGACAGGTACCATGCTGCGTTGAGCCGGTACACTGGGTCGCCCCTGGACAGTTACCATGCTGCGTTGAGCCGGTACACTGGGTCGACCCTGGACAGTTACCATGCTGCGTTGAGCCGGTACACTGGGTCGACCCTGGACAGGTACCATGCTGCGTTGAGCCGGTACACTGGGTCGACCCTGGACAGGTACCATGCTGCGTTGAGCCGGTACACTGGGTTGACCCTGGACAGGTACCATGCTGCGTTGAGCCGGTACACTGGGTCGACCCTGGACAGTTACCATGCTGCGTTGAGCCGGTACACTGGGTCGACCCTGGACAGGTACCATGCTGCGTTGAGCCGGTACACTGGGTCGACCCTGGACAGGTACCATGCTGCGTTGAGCCGGTACACTGGGTCGACCCTGGACAGGTACCATGCTGCGTTGAGCCGGTACACTGGGTCGACCCTGGACAGTTACCATGCTGCGTTGAGCCGGTACACTGGGTCGACCCTGGACAGGTACCATGCTGCGTTGAGCCGGTACACTGGGTCGACCCTGGACAGGTACCATGCTGCGTTGAGCCGGTACACTGGGTCGTCCCTGAACAGGTACCATGCTGCGTTGAGCCGGTACACTGGGTCGACCCTGGACAGGTACTATGCTACGTTGAGCCGGTACACTGGGTCGACCCTGGACAGTTACCATGCTGCGTTGAGCCGTTACACTGGGTCGACCCTGGCTAAAATAACTTTCTGGAAAAGTGAAAAAACTCTTTCAACTCTGGAATTTTTAAGTCAATTCTTGCTCGTGTTGAGTTTTCTTCAAGTAAAGAATTCTCTTTTGTCTCATTTAAATACATCTGAGTCACACAGTGTGCTATTCTCTCCAGTGACCATCTATTCAGTTGAATTTAAACGCGTTGAGCCGGTACACTGGGTCGACCCTGGACAGGTACCATGCTGCTTTGAGCCGGTACACTGGGTCGACCCTGGACAGGTACCATGCTGCGTTGAGCCGGTACACTGGGTCGACCCTGGACAGGTACCATGCTGCGTTGAGCCGGTACACTGGACAGTTACCATGCTGCGTTGAGCCGGTACACTGGGTCGACCCTGGACAGGTACCATGCTGCGTTGAGCTGGTACACTGGGTCGACCCTGGACAGGTACCATGCTGCGTTGAGCCGGTACACTGGGTCGACCCTGGACAGGTACCATGCTGCGTTGAGCCGGTACACTGGACAGTTACCAGAACTCCTACTCTCTGGATCTCTAACCTGATATTTGGTCCAAAAACTCCCAGATGAAAGTCTAAAAGTTTGAAAGAGAAACAAGTTCTGAACTTTTATATTTTGCTTCCAACAATAGTTCTCCTTAAGAAATGTTTTGGTGACCTTAGAAATCTCACCGTGACTCTGAAAGAGGGTGACACCGGTGGCCCGGGGGGAATTGGCTGTGTACTCTGTACTGTAGGTATTTTTGGATGGGTCATGATAACAAGGTCAGTTACTGTACACTTCAATCAGCTTCACACCCTAGACCTTAAGATATGACATGGCAAGCTACCTCACAATGTAACCTCCCAATGAATGGCTGGGTTGTTTGGAATGAGGTCCTCAGGTTGTGACCCTAGGTCCTCAGGAGGTTTAAAATCTCATATAACCATGTTTGAGATCAAGAGAGAGAGCGTCAGGGGAAAGCCTAGTGGTAGAAGACCTACTTGATTGAACTGTGTCCTCTGTCAGGGGTAACTGGTCAATCAGTCAGTCAGTTAGTTGTTCAGACACTTACACTGTCACTTACCCTCAGCCCTGGGATAGACAGCTCTCTCTGCTGCCACAACGACAACAACAGGTAGAAGAGATGAAACAGAGGGAAGAGGGAGGATAAAGAGACTAGGAGAGAGACAGTAACAGAGGGAAGAGAAAGAGATTAGGAGAGAGACAGTAACAGAGGGAAGAGAAAGAGACTAGGAGAGAGACAGTACCAGAGGGAGGATAAAGAGACTAGGAGAGAGACAGTACCAGAGGGAGGAGGAGGAAGAGACTAGGAGAGAGACAGTAACAGAGGGAGGATAAAGAGACTAGGAGAGAGACAGTACCAGAGGGAGGATAAAGAGACTAGGAGAGAGACAGTAACAGAGGGAAGAGAAAGAGACTAGGAGAGAGACAGTAACAGAGGGAAGAGAAAGAGACTAGGAGAGAGACAGTAACAGAGGGAAGAGAAAGAGACTAGGAGAGAGACAGTACCAGAGGGAAGAGAAAGAGATTAGGAGAGAGACAGTAACAGAGGGAAGAGAAAGAGACTAGGAGAGAGACAGTACCAGAGGGAAGAGAAAGAGACTAGGAGAGAGACAGTACCAGAGGGAAGAGAAAGAGACTAGGAGAGAGACAGTACCAGAGGGAAGAGAAAGAGACTAGGAGAGAGACAGTACCAGAGGGAGGATAAAGAGACTAGGAGAGAGACAGTAACAGAGGGAAGAGAAAGAGATTAGGAGAGAGACAGTACCAGAGGGAGGAGGAGGAACAGACTAGGAGAGAGACAGTAACAGAGGGAAGAGAAAGAGACTAGGAGAGAGACAGTACCAGAGGGAGGAGGAAGAGATTAGGAGAGAGACAGTACCAGAGGGAAGAGGAGGAAGAGACTAGGAGAGAGACAGTAACAGAGGGAAGAGAAAGAGACTAGGAGAGAGACAGTACCAGAGGGAGGAGGAAGAGATTAGGAGAGAGACAGTACCAGAGGGAAGAGGAGGAAGAGACTAGGAGAGAGACAGTAACAGAGGGAAGAGAAAGAGACTAGGAGAGAGACAGTAACAGAGGGATGAGGATGAAGAGACTAGGAGACAGACAGTAACAGAGGGATGAGGAGGAGGAAGAGACTAGGAGAGAGACAATAACAGAGGGATGAGGATGAAGAGACTAGGAGAGAGACAGTAACAGAGGGAGGAGGAAGAGACTAGGAGAGAGACAGTAACAGAGGGAGGAGGAGGAAGAGACTAGGAGAGAGACAGTAACAGAGGGAGGAGGAGGAAGAGACTAGGAGAGAGACAATAACAGAGGGAGGAGGAGGAAGAGTTTAGGAGACAGACAGTAACAGAGGGAGGAGGAGGAGGAAGAGACTAGGAGAGAGACAATAACAGAGGGATGAGGATGAAGAGACTAGGAGAGAGAAAGTAACAGAGGGAGGAGGAAGAGACTAGGAGAGAGACAGTAACAGAGGGAGGAGGAGGAAGAGACTAGGAGAGAGACAGTAACAGAGGGGAGGAGGAAGAGACTAGGAGAGAGACAGTAACAGAGGGAGGAGGAGGAAGAGACTAGGAGAGCGACAGTAACAGAGGGAAGAGGAAGAGACTAGGAGAGAGACAGTAACAGAGGGAGGAGGAAGAGACTAGGAGAGAGACAGTACCAGAGGGAGGAGGAGGAACAGACTAGGAGAGAGACAGTAACAGAGGGAAGAGAAAGAGACTAGGAGAGAGACAGTACCAGAGGGAGGAGGAAGAGATTAGGAGAGAGACAGTACCAGAGGGAAGAGGAGGAAGAGACTAGGAGAGAGACAGTAACAGAGGGAAGAGAAAGAGACTAGGAGAGAGACAGTAACAGAGGGATGAGGATGAAGAGACTAGGAGACAGACAGTAACAGAGGGATGAGGAGGAGGAAGAGACTAGGAGAGAGACAATAACAGAGGGATGAGGATGAAGAGACTAGGAGAGAGACAGTAACAGAGGGAGGAGGAAGAGACTAGGAGAGAGACAGTAACAGAGGGACGAGGTGGAAGAGACTAGGAGAGAGACAGTAACAGAGGGAGGAGGAGGAAGAGACTAGGAGAGAGACAGTAACAGAGGGAGGAGGAGGAAGAGATTAGGAGACAGACAGTAACAGAGGGAGGAGGAGGAGGAAGAGACTAGGAGAGAGACAATAACAGAGGGATGAGGATGAAGAGACTAGGAGAGAGAAAGTAACAGAGGGAGGAGGAAGAGACTAGGAGAGAGACAGTAACAGAGGGAGGAGGAGGAAGAGACTAGGAGAGAGACAGTAACAGAGGGGAGGAGGAAGAGACTAGGAGAGAGACAGTAACAGAGGGAGGAGGAGGAAGAGACTAGGAGAGCGACAGTAACAGAGGGAAGAGGAAGAGACTAGGAGAGAGACAGTAACAGAGGGAAGAGGAGGAAGAGACTAGGAGAGAGACAGTAACGGAGGGAGTAGGAAGAGACTAGGAGAGAGACAGTAACAGAAGGAGGAGGAAGAGACTAGGAGAGAGACAGTACCAGAGGGAAGAGGAGGAAGAGACTAGGAGAGAGACAGTAACAGAGTGAAGACGAAAAGACTAGGAGAGAGACAATAACAGCAGGAGGAGAAGAGACTAGGAGAGAGACAGTAACAGAGGGAGTAGGAGGTCGAGACTTGGAGAGAGACAGTAACGGAGGGAGGAGGAGGAAGAGACTAGGAGAGAGACAGTAACAGAGGGAAGAGGAGGAAGAGACTAGGAGAGAGACAATAACGCTAGGAGGAGAAGAGCCTAGGAGAGAGACAGTAACAGAGGGAGGAGGAGGAAGAGACTTGGAGAGAGACATTAACAGAGGGAAGAGGAGGAAGAGACTAGGAGAGAGACGGAGGGAGGAGGAAGAGACTAGGAGAGAGACAGTAACAGAGGGAGGAGGAGGAAGAGACTAGGAGGGAGACAGTAACAGAGTGAGGAGGAAGAGACTAGGAGAGAGACAGTAACAGCAGGATGAGAAGAGACTAGGAGAGAGACAGTAACAGAGTGAGGAAGAAGAGACTAGGAGAGAGACAGTAACAGAGGGAAGAGAAGGAAGAGACTAGGAGAGAGACAGTAACAGAGGGAGGAGGAGGAAGAGACTAGGAGAGAGACAGTAACAGAGGGAAGAGGAGGAAAAGACTAGGAGAGAGACAGTAGCAGGGTGAGGAGGAAGAGACTAGGAGGGAGACAGTAGCAGGGTGAGGAGGAAGAGACTAGGAGAGAGACAGTAGCAGGGTGAGGAGGAAGAGACTAGGAGGGAGACAGTACCAGAGTGAGGAGGTACAGCAGCTACTTCAGCAAGGAGAATAAGAGAGATGAATAGAGAGAAGAGGAGAAATGAAGAGAGATACATTGAGGGAACAAGAGATATGAATAGAGGGAGAAGAGGAGAGATGAAGAGAGATACATTGAAGGAACAAGAGATATGAATAAAGGGAGAAGAGGAGAGATGAAGAGAGATACAGTTAGGGAACAAGAGAGATGAATAGAGATATATTGAGGGAACAAGAGAAATTAATAGAGGGAGAAGAGGAGAGATGAAGAGATACATTGAGGGAACAAGAGAGATGAAGAGGAGAGATGAAGAGAGATACATTGAGGGAACAAGAGAGATGAAGAGAGAGAGAAAAGAGAGAGATGAATAGAGCGGGAAGAAGAGAGAGATGAGGGGATAGGGAGAAGTCGACAGTGGGCAGACACTGAGGTATGACGGTAGGGGTGAAGAGGAGGAGAGGGTTCAGAGGAAGGTCTATGAAAGATGGGGCCAGTGGCCCCCCTACTGATGTGCCTGGAGGTGTACAGGTCTGTGTCATGGTCATTTACTCTGTCTCATTACCAGCCCCGTTACATACATTCTGTTGGAGGCTAAAATAACTTTCTGGAAAAGTGAAAAAACTCTTTCAACTCTGGAATTTTTAAGTCAATTCTTGCTCGTGTTGTGTTTTCTTCAAGTAAAAAATTATCTTTTGTCTCGTTTAAATACATCTGAGTCACACAGTGTGCTATTCTCTCCAGTGACCATCTATTTAGTTGAATTTAAACTTTGTCCCTACAGGGATATTCATTGTGCAGCAAGGGACACACAACACACAGTCAATGTACAGTGTACATGTATACTGAGATATGTGTTGCTTTGCTTTTACTTGTCAAATCATGTTAGATCAGGACTTACTGATCTCCCTCCCCTCCCAGAGGACCTGAGCCCTGGGACCATGCCTCACGGATGACTCCTTGCTGTCCCCAGTCCCAACTGTTCTGCCTGCAGCTATGGAACCCTGACCTGTTCACCGGTCGCGCTACCTTGTCCCGGACCTGCTGTTTATGACTCTCTCTCTTTACCGCACCTGCTGTCTCTAACTCTGAATGCTCGGCTGTGAAAAGCCAACTGACAATTACTCCTGAGGTGCTGACCTGTTGCACCCTCGACAACCACTGTGATGATTATTATTTGACCCTGCTGGCCATCTATGAACGTTTGGACATCTTGGACATGTTCTGTTATAATCTCCACCCGGCACAGCCAGAAGAGGACTGGCCACCCCTCATAGCCTGGTTCCTCTCTAGGTTTCTTCCTAGATTCCTGCCTTTCTAGGTAGTTTTTCTTAGTCACCGTGCTTCTACACCTGCATTGCTTGCTGTTTGGAGTTTTGGCTGGGTTTCTGTATAAGCACTTTGTGACATCGGCTGATGTAAAAAGGGCTTTATAATTACAGTTGATTGATTAAATTATCAAAACAGTGAGTGCATCCCAAATGGCACCCTATGGACCCTGGTCAAATCTAGTGCACTATATAGGGAACGAGGTGCCATTTGAGACACATCCAGGTCCTGTGAATCCGGAGTCTTATGCTACCTGCCTTTTTGTTTTAGTTCAATTCTTCTCTATCAGTTTGTATCTGAATCCTGCTCTGTATGTCAACTCAACGTTGATACCATACTGTAGAATTCTCCATCTGCCTTGTGTGGAGCTCTGCAGCTCCACAATCATGCTGTTTTAATCTAGCCTTGTCATAGTGTACAGACAGTGTTTTTTTATTCATTTTTTATTTGACCCCCTTTTCTCCCCAATTTTCGTGGTGTCCAATCGCTAGTAATTACTATCTTGTCTCATCGCTACAACTCCCGTACGGGCTCAGGAGAGACGAAGGTCGAAAGCCATGCGTCCTCCGAAGCACAACCCAACCAAGCCGCACTGCTTCTTAACACAGCGCGCCTCCAACCCGGAAGCCAGCCGCACCTATGTGTCGGAGGAAACACTGTGTACCTGGCCCCCTTGGTTAGCGCGCACTGCGCCCAGCCCGCCACAGGAGTCGCTGGAGCGTGATGAGACAAGGATATCCCTACCGGCCAAACTCTCCCTAACCCGGACGACGCTATGCCAATTGTGCGTCGCCCCACGGAACTCCCGGTCGCGGCCGGCTGCGACAGATCCTGGGCGCGAACCCAGAGACTCTGGTGGCGCAGCTGGCATTGCGATGCAGTGCCCTAGACCACTGCGCCACCCGGGAGGCCCCTAGACAGAGTGTATTAACGTTCAGCTTTGGTCTTTAACCCAGTAAGTTACAGGCAGCGCACACCATCATGCACCCAGACACCTCTCCACCACCCAGACATCTCTCCACCACCCAGACACGTCTCCACCACCCAGACACGTCTCCACCACCCAGACACGTCTCCACCACCCAGACACGTCTCCACCACCCAGACACCTCTCCACCACCCAGACACCTCTCCACCACCCAGACACCTCTCCACCACCCAGACACCTCTCCACCACCCAGACACCTCTCCACCACCCAGACACCTCTCCACCACCCAGACATCTCTCCACCACCCAGACACCTCTCCACCACCCAGACATCTCTCCACCACCCAGATACGTCTCCACCACCCAGATACGTCTCGACCACCCAGACACCTCTCCACCACCCAGACACCTCTCCACCACCCAGACACCTCTCCACCACCCAGACACCTCTCCACCACCCAGACACCTCTCCACCACCCAGACACCTCTCCACCACCCAGACACCTCTCCACCACCCAGACACCTCTCCACCACCCAGACACCTCTCCACCACCCAGACACCTCTCCACCACCCAGACACCTCTCCACCACCCGGACATCTCTCCACCACCCGGGCACCTCTCCACCACCCAGACACCTCTCCACCACCCAGATACGTCTCAACCACCCAGACACGTCTCCACCACCCGGGCACCTCTCCACCACCCGGACATCTCTCCACCACCCAGACACCTCTCCACCACCCAGACACCTCTGCACCACCCAGATACGTCTCGACCACCCAGACACGTCTCCACCACCCAGACACGTCTCCACCACCCAGACACCTCTCCACCACCCAGACACCTCTCCACCACCCAGACACCTCTCCACCACCCAGACACCTCTCCACCACCCAGACACCTCTCCACCACCCAGACACCTCTCCACCACCCAGACACCTCTCCACCACCCAGACACCTCTCCACCACCCAGACACCTCTGCACCACCCAGATACGTCTCGACCACCCAGACACGTCTCCACCACCCAGACACGTCTCCACCACCCAGACACCTCTCCACCACCCAGACACCTCTCCACCACCCGGGCACCTCTCCACCACCCGGGCACCTCTCCACCACCCAGATACGTCTCGACCACCCAGACACCTCTCCACCACCCAGATACGTCTCAACCACCCAGACACGTCTCCACCACCCGGGCACCTCTCCACCACCCGGACATCTCTCCACCACCCAGACACCTCTGCACCACCCAGATACGTCTCGACCACCCAGACAGGTCTCGACCACCCAGACACCTCTCCACCACCCAGACACCTCTCCACCACCCAGACACCTCTCCACCACCCAGACACCTCTCCACCACCCAGATACGTCTCGACCACCCAGACACCTCTCCACCACCCAGACACCTCTCCACCACCCAGACACCTCTCCACCACCCAGACACCTCTCCACCACCCAGACACCTCTCCACCACCCAGACACCTCTCCACCACCCAGACACCTCTCCACCACCCAGATACGTCTCGACCACCCAGACACCTCTCCACCACCCAGACGCCTCTCCACCACCCAGACGCCTCTCCACCACCCAGACACCTCTCCACCACCCAGACATCTCTCCACCACCCAGACACCTCTCCACCACCCAGACATCTCTCCACCACCCAGATACGTCTCCACCACCCAGATACGTCTCGACCACCCAGACACGTCTCCACCACCCAGACACCTCTCCACCACCCAGGCACCTCTCCACCACCCAGACACCTCTCCACCACCCAGATACGTCTCGACCACCCAGACACCTCTCCACCACCCAGACACCTCTCCACCACCCAGACGCCTCTCCACCACCCAGACATCTCTCCACCACCCAGACATCTCTCCACCACCCAGACACCTCTCCACCACCCAGACATCTCTCCACCACCCGGACACCTCTCCACCACCCAGATACGTCTCCACCACCCAGGCACCTCTCCACCACAGTTCAGACACAGTCTTTCTCTCTCCTAATCTTTCCTTAGAGATCCATATGATGTAGCTCTATAAATATTCCCTCCCTTTTTTTTCCTCCCTCCTTTCTTCCCCCAATAAATCCAGGGAGCATAGCTGTGAATTATGGATCCGGAGAGAAGAGAGGAGGATTTTCCACAGAAAAGGTTGGAGAGGAGACTGAACGAGGGAGAGGGGGGGGGGGGGGTTTGGGGAGAGGCCGTTTGTTTTGGGTGTTAGCATCTCTGCAGCGCAGGGCGTTAGCGCGGTATGAATGAATGTTAGGGGAATCTACCTGTCCCCCGTGCTTAAGTGGTCTATACATCTTCTCTCATCTCTTACATGCCCTCTGTGTGACGCGTTCAACATGACTGACTGGAACTGTTTGTTGCCGAGCTGCAAAAGTGTCACTTTTTTCTTTCAGTGTGGGTTTGAGAAACTGTTAATGTCACATAGTGTTGGCAGAGTGGTCTCTAGTGTGCATGCACGCGCTCACACACACACACACACACACACACACACACACACACACACACACACTTTCAAGCTGCAGGGATTGTGTTCGTTTTAGAGTTCAGATGAATCAACTGTACTCTTTGTCTTTTTTCTTTAGAAGCTGTAGGAATTCACCTTGTTTTCATCCATCCCATAATTGTGACAAACCCCGTTGCCCGGCCAACCGACAGTCCTACAGACACAGTAATCACCTGAACAATAGTCACTGTGGGCTTTGAGGTTCTGTTTTGTTGGACTGCTCGGAAGCTCAGCAGTCAGTCTCTTCTGAAGTCTGTTTCTAAAGTCCGTAAGGTTGTACCCTGGTTTGGGTCACGTGGGGAACAGCTTGAGCAGATTAGTGTGTGTCATTGTGCCAACAGAACACACAACCACACACACATCCCTTTGAAGCATGGCCAGGTGACTGGGTCAGGATTACACAGATGTTCACACTGAAACTCTAATGCCCCCCATCCCCATCCCTGTCTCTGATTGGGTGTATTTGAATGGGATTTAATTTGGCGTGATGTGTGTTTGATTGGCACTGTGTGATCCGCTTTGTGTGTGTGTGTATATTCTCCTTTGTCTGCGGATCCACCGAGTCATTTTTTTATCACAGGGAGAATAAGATGGGAGTTGAATTAAGCCCAATATCTTCTAAAGCCAATGTGTTGCTATGAGGATACTAAAGAAACCCATCAACTAGCTTGTTACCAGCATTATTATAGAGCCCCGCTAGGAATGAATGGAAGAGGCCAATTCACATAGAAGTAGAGAAATCCAATGTTTCACTTTCTTTCTCCTCCCCCTCCCTACCTACCTACTTCCCTACCTACCTTACCCTGTAGACCTGGGCTGTAGCCCTACACACACACACACACACACACACACACACACACACACACACACACACACACACACACACACACACACACACACACACACACACACACACATATACATATACATATACATACACACACACACACACACACACACTTTTGTATTGCTATCCTTATGGGGACAAAATAAAAGATTCCCATCCAAAATCCCATTTTCCCTAAATCTAAACCTAACTTTAACCCCTAAACTATACCTATACCTAAACCTAACCTAACCGTAACCCCTAACCCTAAAACTATACCTATACCTAAACCTAACCGTAACCCCTAACCCTAAAACTATACCTAAACCTAAACCTAACCTTAACCCCTAACCCTAAAACTATACCTAAACCTAAACCTAACCTTAACCCCTAACCCTAAAACTATACCTATATCTAAACCGTAACCCCTAATCCTAACCTTCATTTTAACCCAAATTGTAACCCTAAACCTAACCCCATGCATTATTCCTTGTGGGGACTGGCAAAATGTCCCCACTTGTTGAAATGTTCCTTGTTTTACTGTCCTTGTGAGGACTTCTAGTACCCACAAAGATAGATAAACAAAAACACACACACACACAAAATTCCCCTCGAAGCAATTTAGGTTATTCAGTACCTTAATGCAGCATTAAACAACAGTGTCATCGAGCTAATAGCGATGACATCCTAATAAGTGTGTTATAAGTGTCACCAATGCCAGAGACAGTATAATAAGGCTTCAACCATATCAGATAGGCCTCGTCTGCCCTCTCATAACAACACTCATCATTTCCCCTGACCTCTAACCTCCCTCCTTGACTGCTCTCTACCCCAGTCAGCAGGCTGAGGCAACACTCCCCATTATTAACACAGACCGAGAGGCGAAGGAAGAGTGGGAGGGTAGAGGGGAGGCAGTGTGAGGGAGAAGAGGTAGATTAAAGAGGAAGAGGGAGAGAGAGATAAATAAGAGGAGGAGAGTGAAAGAAGACCGAGATAGTGATGAGAGTGTGAACCAAATGACCATCCATTACGCCTTCCACTATAATGACCACTGGACCTCTCTCCTCCTCCTCTTCCTCTCTCCTCCCTGCATCTCATCTCTTATCTTGTCTGCACTGCAGTATGAGTCCAGTGACTAATGGCTACAGACCTATTATCTGGCCATAGACTCTCCCTCACTGAGACTCAGCTGAATGCATAATGCAGCTCTTTCTAGATGAGCACCAGTGGTATGCCAGCTGCCTATAGAGTGGGGATATCTAGACGCTGCCTATAGAGGGGGATATCTAGACGCTGCCTATAGAGGGGGGATATCTAGACGCTGCCTATAGAGGGGGATATCTAGACGCTGCCTATAGAGGGGGATATCTAGACGCTGCCTATAGAGGGGGATATCTAGACGCTGCCTATAGAGGGGGATATCTAGACGCTGCCTATAGAGGGGGATATCTAGACGCTGCCTATAGAGGGGGATATCTAGACGCTGCCTATAGAGTGGGGATATCTAGACGCTGCCTATAGAGTTGGGATATCTAGACGCTGCCTATAGAGTGGCGATATCTAGACGCTGCCTATAGAGGGGGATATCTAGACGCTGCCTATAGAGGGGGATATCTAGACGCTGCCTATAGAGGGGGATATCTAGACGCTGCCTATAGAGGGGGATATCTAGACGCTGCCTATAGAGTGGGGATATCTAGACGCTGCCTATAGAGTTGGGATATCTAGACGCTGCCTATAGAGTGGGGATAT
Organism: Salvelinus fontinalis; assembly: GCF_029448725.1. NCBI lineage: Eukaryota > Metazoa > Chordata > Actinopteri > Salmoniformes > Salmonidae > Salvelinus > Salvelinus fontinalis. The sequence continues at coordinate 96,270 of NW_026600390.1, read as the reverse complement.
CTAGACGCTGCCTATAGAGGGGGATATCTAGACGCTGCCTATAGAGGGGGATATCTAGACGCTGCCTATAGAGGGGGATATCTAGACGCTGCCTATAGAGTGGGGATATCTAGACGCTGCCTATAGAGGGGGATATCTAGACGCTGCCTATAGAGGGGGATATCTAGACGCTGCCTATAGAGGGGGATATCTAGACGCTGCCTATAGAGGGGGATATCTAGACGCTGCCTATAGAGGGGGATATCTAGACGCTGCCTATAGAGGGGGATATCTAGACGCTGCCTATAGAGCGGGGATATCTAGACGCTGCCTATAGAGTGGGGATATCTAGACGCTGCCTATAGAGGGGGATATCTAGACGCTGCCTATAGAGGGGGATATCTAGACGCTGCCTATAGAGGGGGATATCTAGACGCTGCCTATAGAGTGGGGATATCTAGACGCTGCCTATAGAGGGGGATATCTAGACGCTGCCTATAGATTGGGGATATCTAGACGCTGCCTATAGAGGGGGATATCTAGACGCTGCCTATAGAGTGGGGATATCTAGACGCTGCCTATAGAGGGGGATATCTAGACGCTGCCTATAGAGGGGGATATCTAGACGCTGCCTATAGAGCGGGGATATCTAGACGCTGCCTATAGAGCGGGGATATCTAGACGCTGCCTATAGAGTGGGGATATCTAGACGCTGCCTATAGAGGGGGATATCTAGACGCTGCCTATAGAGGGGGGATATCTAGACGCTGCCTATAGAGGGGGATATCTAGACGCTGCCTATAGAGGGGGATATCTAGACGCTGCCTATAGAGGGGGGATATCTAGACGCTGCCTATAGAGGGGGATATCTAGACGCTGCCTATAGAGTGGGGATATCTAGACGCTGCCTATAGAGCGGGGATATCTAGACGCTGCCTATAGAGGGGGGATATCTAGACGCTGCCTATAGAGGGGGATATCTAGACGCTGCCTATAGAGGGGGATATCTAGACGCTGCCTATAGAGGGGGATATCTAGACGCTGCCTATAGAGTTGGGATATCTAGACGCTGCCTATAGAGGGGGATATCTAGACGCTGCCTATAGAGTGGGGATATCTAGACGCTGCCTATAGAGCGGGGATATCTAGACGCTGCCTATAGAGTGGGGATATCTAGACGCTGCCTATAGAGGGGGATATCTAGACGCTGCCTATAGAGGGGGATATCTAGACGCTGCCTATAGAGTGGGGATATCTAGACGCTGCCTATAGAGTGGGGATATCTAGACGCTGCCTATAGAGGGGGATATCTAGACGCTGCCTATAGAGTGGGGATATCTAGACGCTGCCTATAGAGGGGGATATCTAGACGCTGCCTATAGAGGGGGATATCTAGACGCTGCCTATAGAGGGGGATATCTAGACGCTGCCTATAGAGGGGGATATCTAGACGCTGCCTATAGAGGGGGATATCTAGACGCTGCCTATAGAGGGGGATATCTAGACGCTGCCTATAGAGGGGGATATCTAGACGCTGCCTATAGAGGGGGATATCTAGACGCTGCCTATAGAGTGGGGATATCTAGACGCTGCCTATAGAGTGGGGATATCTAGACGCTGCCTATAGAGTGGGGATATCTAGACGCTGCCTATAGAGTGGGATATCTAGACGCTGCCTATAGAGGGGGATATCTAGACGCTGCCTATAGAGGGGGGATATCTAGACGCTGCCTATAGAGGGGGATATCTAGACGCTGCCTATAGAGGGGGATATCTAGACGCTGCCTATAGAGGGGGGATATCTAGACGCTGCCTATAGAGTGGGGATATCTAGACGCTGCTTATAGAGGGGGATATCTAGACGCTGCCTATAGAGGGGGATATCTAGACGCTGCCTATAGAGTGGGGATATCTAGACGCTGCCTATAGAGGGGGATATCTAGACGCTGCCTATAGAGGGGGATATCTAGACGCTGCCTATAGAGTGGGGATATCTAGACGCTGCCTATAGAGGGGGATATCTAGACGCTGCCTATAGAGGGGGATATCTAGACGCTGCCTATAGAGGGGGATATCTAGACGCTGCCTATAGAGTGGGGATATCTAGACGCTGCCTATAGAGGGGGATATCTAGACGCTGCCTATAGAGTGGGGATATCTAGACGCTGCCTATAGAGGGGGATATCTAGACGCTGCCTATAGAGGGGGATATCTAGACGCTGCCTATAGAGGGGGGATATCTAGACGCTGCCTATAGAGGGGGGATATCTAGACGCTGCCTATAGTGGGGATATCTAGACGCTGCCTATAGAGTGGGGATATCTAGACGCTGCCTATAGAGTGGGGATATCTAGACGCTGCCTATAGAGGGGGATATCTAGACGCTGCCTATAGAGGGGGATATCTAGACGCTGCCTATAGAGGGGGATATCTAGACGCTGCCTATAGAGTGGGGATATCTAGACGCTGCCTATAGAGGGGGATATCTAGACGCTGCCTATAGAGGGGGATATCTAGACGCTGCCTATAGAGTGGTGATATCTAGACGCTGCCTATAGAGGGGGATATCTAGACGCTGCCTATAGAGGGGGATATCTAGACGCTGCCTATAGAGGGTGATATCTAGACGCTGCCTATAGAGGGGGATATCTAGACGCTGCCTATAGAGGGGGATATCTAGACGCTGCCTATAGAGGGGGATATCTAGACGCTGCCTATAGAGGGGGATATCTAGACGCTGCCTATAGAGGGGGATATCTAGACGCTGCCTATAGAGGGGGATATCTAGACGCTGCCTATAGAGGGGGATATCTAGACGCTGCCTATAGAGGGGGATATCTAGACGCTGCCTATAGAGGGGGATATCTAGACGCTGCCTATAGAGGGGGATATCTAGACGCTGCCTATAGAGTGGGGATATCTAGACGCTGCCTATAGAGGGGGATATCTAGACGCTGCCTATAGAGTGGGGATATCTAGACGCTGCCTATAGAGGGGGATATCTAGACGCTGCCTATAGAGCGGGGATATCTAGACGCTGCCTATAGAGCGGGGATATCTAGACGCTGCCTATAGAGCGGGGATATCTAGACGCTGCCTATAGAGCGGGGATATCTAGACGCTGCCTATAGAGCGGGGATATCTAGACGCTGCCTATAGAGCGGGGATATCTAGACGCTGCCTATAGAGCGGGGATATCTAGACGCTGCCTATAGAGCGGGGATATCTAGACGCTGCCTATAGAGCGGGGATATCTAGACGCTGCCTATAGAGCGGGGATATCTAGACGCTGCCTATAGAGCGGGGATATCTAGACGCTGCCTATAGAGGGGGGATATCTAGACGCTGCCTATAGAGGGGGGATATCTAGACGCTGCCTATAGAGGGGGGATATCTAGACGCTGCCTATAGAGTGGGGATATCTAGACGCTGCCTATAGAGGGGGATATCTAGACGCTGCCTATAGAGCGGGGATATCTAGACGCTGCCTATAGAGGGGGGATATCTAGACGCTGCCTATAGAGGGGGGATATCTAGACGCTGCCTATAGAGGGGGGATATCTAGACGCTGCCTATAGAGTGGGATATCTAGACGCTGCCTATAGAGCGGGGATATCTAGACGCTGCCTATAGAGCGGGGATATCTAGACGCTGCCTATAGAGGGGGGATATCTAGACGCTGCCTATAGAGGGTGATATCTAGACGCTGCCTATAGAGGGGGATATCTAGACGCTGCCTATAGAGCGGGGATATCTAGACGCTGCCTATAGGGCGGGGATGGGATTTCTAGCTGTAATATCTCTATGCTAGTGACCCCAAGTCCTCTCTCGTCTTCGCTAGTCTTCCAGAGTCTTATCTCAAGGTGTTGTAGTTCTTTTTAAAGGAGAGAAGAGGAGACTTGTTCCTGTGCTCTCGCTCTTTCTCGGTGTAATCTGCTGAGTAGGTGTGATTTATACAGAGCTCTAAAGGGGTGAATGGAGAGGCCATGGTCACATTCACCTCAGTATGCAGGGAGGGAGCGAGAGAGAGAGAGACTTACCTACCTGTCAGGTTATTATACTGTACAAGTTGGGTTGAAAATCCTAAAAAGCAGGCAGCAACCTGGACACCTCAGGGCCTTTCCAGAGGGAAAGATGGCAGGAAGATAGAAGGACTCCTTGTTAGTGTTATAAGCACAAGTCCTTTTTATGTATGTAAGTCTCAATACTGTCAACCTCTTTGCTTTTGTCATCCTTCGTGCCTTTTCTGAAAGTTAAGTTGACGTGAATGGTGGCAGCCACATTGATGTTTCATTGATTTCTTCTGCCTCAGTTATTCAGGTGAAGGTGTCTTCCCCTCATCTCCTAGAGAGAAACAGGCCATGGAACAAAGAGAGCTAGAGTGCGTTAGTGACTGCGGCCATTTTGGCTCTGCTCTGTGTTTCCTCTCACTCAGATGCCTGCTTTCTAGTTGTTGGATTGGATGTGGTGCACTCAGGGGTTTCAGACTGTTTACTTTTCTCTCTAACCGTTAGACGTATGCTTATTTGTTTTGCTGTTTTTTCCCCTCTGTGTGCTGTCAAAAGTGAGGCTATTCTTAGGTTGTCCCTCAGTTCCTCCCTCTCTCCTTCTCTCTCTCACTCCCTCTTTTTCTCCTCCTCCTGCTCTGCCTTCTCGCTCCAAAATGGCCCTCAGTTGGCATTGAGCTGCCACTCCCGGTTACTGCCACATGAGTCGGCGCTGGCAATCACATCACAGCAGCCTTTGATTGTGCTGACCTTTCCAGGTCGACGAGCCGATGCCTGATAATAACATTGTTTGATTGGTGGAGTGGAGATGTAATTGATTGATCCGCTCGCTATGTCTGCGGTCAAGGTCTACAGAAGAAGAGCGAGGAAAGCAGACGCAGGCGTGGATCCTGTGGGGACCCTCTCTCCCTCCTTCTCCCTCCTTCTCCCTCCTTCTTCCCTTCTCCTTCCCCCCTCTCTTTGTGTCCAATATCTGTAACTACACAGTATTAACTGTAACTCCTATGTCTATGTTACTACACAGTATTAACTGTAACTCCTATATATATGTAACTACGCAGTAGTAACTGTAATCCATATGTCTATGTAACTACACAGTATTAACTGTAACCCCTATATCTATGTTACTACACAGTATTAACTGTAACCCCTATATCTATGTTACTACACAGTATTACCTGTAACCCCTATATCTATGTAACTACACACTAACTGTTACCCCTGTCTATGTAATTACGCAGTATTACCTGTAATCCCTGTCTATGTAATTACACAGTATTAACTGTAACTCCTATATATATGTAACTACACAGTATTAACTGTAACTCCTATATCTATGTAACTACACAGTATTAACTGTAACCCCTATATCTATGTAACTACACACTAACTATTACCTCTGTCTATGTTACTACACAGTATTAACTGTAATCCCTGTCTGTTACTACGCAGTATTAACTGTAACCCCTATATATATGTTACTACACAGTATTAACTGTAACCCCTATATATATGTTACTACACCGTATTAACTGTAACCCCTATATATATGTTACTACACCGTATTAACTGTAACCCCTATATATATGTTACTACACAGTATTAACTGTAACCCCTATATATATGTTACTACACAGTATTAACTGTAACCCATATATCTATGTTACTACGCAGTATTAACTGTAACCCCTATATATATGTTACTACACAGTATTAACTGTAACCCCTATATCTGTTACTACACAGTATTAACTGTAACCCCTATATATATGTAACTACACATTAACAGTTACCTCTGTCTATGTAACTACGCAGTATTAACTGTAACCCATATATCTATGTAACTACACAGTATTAACTGTAACCCCTATATCTATGTTACTACACAGTATTAACTGTAACCCCTATATATATGTAACTACACATTAACAGTTACCTCTGTCTATGTAACTACGCAGTATTAACTGTAACCCATATATCTATGTAACTACACAGTATTAACTGTAACCCCTATATCTATGTTACTACACAGTATTAACTGTAACCCCTATATCTATGTAACTACACAGTATTAACTGTAACCCCTATATCTATGTTACTACACAGTATTAACTGTAACCCCTATATCTATGTAACTACACAGTATTAACTGTAACCCCCGTCTATGTAATTACACAGTATTACCTGTAATCCCTGTCTATGTAATTACACAGTATTAACTGTAATCCCTGTCTATATAATTACACAGTATTAACTGTAATCCCCGTCTATGTAATTACACAGTATTACCTGTAATCCCCGTCTATGTAATTACACAGTATTACCTGTAATCCCTGTCTATATAATTACACAGTATTAACTGTAATCCCCGTCTATGTAATTACACAGTATTACCTGTAATCCCTGTCTATGTAATTACACAGTATTAACTGTAATCCCTGTCTATGTAATTACACAGTATTACCTGTAATCCCTGTCTATATAATTACACAGTATTAACTGTAATCCCTGTCTATGTAATTACACAGTATTAACTGTAATCCCTGTCTATGTAATTACACAGTATTAACTGTAATCCCTGTCTATGTAATTACACAGTATTAACTGTAATCCCTGTCTATGTAACTACACATTGTTAACTATACAAACTATACAAGCTTTTACGAAGAGGTTTCTTTTTAAACCAGTCATGATGTAAATGAACAAACACAACAGGCTAATTATAATGTTAGACATCAGCGAGAGGCGATTGTTAATGATCCTAATTGGTCGTTGCATAAAATAATCCATCTCTTCCCGGCCTGATGGTGGTTAATTAAGGTCCGATCCAGATCGTCTCCACTAACAGTTCTCTTTAATCCAATAGCAGCTAAACAGCAACCAGAGACAAACGGGAGATAAATAGAAATCAAAGTGTGTAATTGGCTGTTGTTGGAGTTGGATAAAGGGATGTTTGTTTGTGAGGGATAATTCTAAAAACACAGTGGAGATGAATATGGGTCTGTTTGTGAGGGAAGACTTTTGATCATTCAACCAACACTTCCTACACATTGTCAGAGAACAACAAGAGAGAAAGTACACACACACACACACACACACACACACACACACACACACAATAACACACACACACACACACTTTCATAAGTGAGGTGCTGCTGACTAAAGGAAATGAGTCTTTGGTGAAGGAATGAAAGCCACACCCTGGTGAAGGCACTAAAGCTGAAATGAAGAGACATCACTCAAATAAATGACACTGAAATGAAGACTAGACAGGTAACTTCCTGTTCTGCAATGAAGAGTAAAGGGTTAACTTCCTGTTCTGCAATGAAGAGTAGATGGGTAACTTTCTGTTCTGCTATGAGGAGTAGAGCTGTAACTTCCTGTTCTACAATGAAGAATAGAAAAGCTACTTTTTATTATTTTCTAAAGGTCGTGTCAGGGTAGGAGTAATATGCTTCTCGAAGTACACAAATGAATGTTTATTTTCTTTCTCTATTTGAATAGAGGGAAATGTAATGACTGCAGAGGCCATTGAGTTTGAGGTAAGCTGAAAGGAAACACTGAGATTTAGACAGAGAGAGAGGGGAGAGAGACAGAGGGTGTGTGAACGATAAGGAAAGCCAGTTTCACCAGCAGGTGAAAGAGCAGCATCTGTTGTTGTGCTGGGCCTGACCAAGCTGTGCTGTAATCACATCACACACACACCAATGTGCTGATCAATATGATATAGTGAAGGACATTGTTCATTTCAAGGAATCAAGTCATTATCTCTCAAGTAGGTGACTGATATGGAGAATACATAAAGTTTTGAGTTTTGCACTGAATGAATAGTGTGTGTGTGTGTGTGTGTGTGTGTGTGTGTGTGTGTGTGTGTGTGTGTGTGTGTGTGTGTGTGTGTGTGTGTGTGTGTGTGTGTGTGTGTGTGTGTGTGTGTGTGTGTGTGTGTGTGCGCACGCGCTGTCATAAGCTGAGGTGAGTGTGTCTCTGTGTGTGGATGCAGGATTGGGGTTAATTCCACAAATTCAAATCTAATTCAATTCCCTCTCCCTGTAAATTCCATGTAATTCAATTAAAATTCCAGGTTAGTCTTTGAATTCAGAGATAACTCAATTCCTCTCAATTCCAATGTTAGGTCAATTCCTATAATTATATTCCCAAATCTATATTATCCCTAACAATTCCACAAATAAAATTTCCTCAGTCTGATCATGTCCAGACAGCTTAGCTATACTGGAAATATAGAAATTTAAGTAAAAAATATTTAAAACAAGTCTTGCAGTAAAATTTTTATACTAAGTTCATTAATTCCATGAACTGGGAAATGTACAAGTATTGAATTCCAATTGAATTAAATTCCAAAGATTACATGCTTTTACAATTTCTATTTAATTCTAATTTTTAAACAGTCTAATTCTAATTAAATTTCAAAACTTGAAGACAAAATTCTAATTGAATTTAATGTCAATTCTCAATTTCATGAGTGATTTCAAGAATTTAATTGCAATTAACCTCAACCTTGTGCGCCCTGATGTGCGCATGTGGTGTGTTTGCGTGAGCTTTTGTGTGTGTGTGTGGTTGTGGTTGTGTGTGTGGTTGTGGTTGTGGTTGTGTGTGTGGTTGTGTGTGTGTGTGTGTGTGTGTGTGTGTGTGTGGTTGTGGTTGTGTAGCTATGAATCAGGTGATGTTAGACTGCTCCACACACCTCCTAGTGTTGTATTAACTGAGCCCAGTCACTGAATTACATGGTGGAGGATGGAAGATGTGTTCTATGTAACTCTTCGTTCTACTCTTGCTGCTGCTTCAGTTTCCACCCCAGTTGTGTGAACCATCGTTCATTTAAATAGGCTTGGTTTAAGCCTATTTGGATTCAGGGGGTGTGTTCAAAATCGCACCATATTCCCTATTACAACATGGTGGGAATCATCAGAAGAAGTGAGGAACTACTGGGGCTACTGTGAATACACATTTAGTTGATTTCCAGGTTTATTTACATTCACTAAGTGAGTAAAATGAGGTACTTGTGTACATACAGGTAGTTACTTTCATGTAGTTCAATACCGTGTTCCTCTGCTGGCTACGGGCTTCTCTGGTTGAACCAATCAATTAGTATTTTGTCTCAGGGTTGGTTTTCTGGAAATGCAGTAGTGTTTTATTGGAATACACATGGTCGTGTGACGTCGGGGTTGGAGATGGGTTCTTACTGAGAAGATGCTGTCTATTTTTAACAAGCCTCATTTCTCGCTCTTCTCTCTCTCTATGGATCTCCTTCCTTCCTTCTCTCTCTTCTCTTTATCTCTATGGCTCTCCTTCCTTCTCTCTCTCTCTTCTCTCTATCTCTACGGATCTCCTTCCTTCTTTCACAAATTTTCCCTCCCTTTACTTCCCTCCTTCTCCCTCCCTTTACTTCACTCCTTCTCCCTCCCTTTACTTCACTCCTTCTCCCTCTTTATCCTTCTCACTCTATCCTCTTTCTCTCTCTCTCTCTCTCTCTCTCTTTCTCTCTCTCTCTCTCTCTCTCTCAATCTCTCTCAATTTAAGGGGCTTTTATTGGCATGGGAAGCATATGTTAGCATTGCCAAAGCAAGTGAAATAGATAATAAGCAAAAGTGAAATAAACAATAAATTAACAGTAAACATTACACTCACAGAAGTTCCAAAATAATAAAGACATTTCAAATGTCATATTATGTCTATATGCATTGTTGTAATGATGTGCAAATATATATGTGTTGTATTTACAGTGGTGTTTGTTCTTCACTGGTTGCCCTTTTCTTGTGGCAACAGGTCACAAATCTTTCCTCTGTGATTGCACACTTTGGTATTTCACCCAATAGACATGGGAGTTTATCAAAATTAGGTTTGTTTTCAAATTCATTGTGGATCTGTGTAATCTGAGGGAAATATGTGTCTCTAATATGGTCATACATTTGGCAGGAGGTTAGGAAGTTCAGCTCAGTTTCTACCGCATTTTGTGGGCAGTGTGCACATAGCCTGTCCTCTCTTGAGAGCCAGGTCTGCCTTTGGCGGCATTTCTCAATAGCAAGGCTATGCTCACTGAGTCTGTACATAGTCAAAGCTTTCCTTAACTTTGGGTCAGTCTCAGTGGTCAGGTATTCTGCCACTGTGTACTCTCTGTTTAGAGCAACGTTTGCTCTGTTTGCTCTGTTCTTTTGTAGGTTCTTTCAAATGTGTCAAGTAATTATCTTTTTGTTTTCTCATAATTTGGTTGGGTCTAATTGTGTTGCTGTATCTGGGGCTCTGTGGGGTCTGTTTGTGTTTGTGAACAGAGCCCCAGGACCAGTTTGCTTAGGGGGCTCTTCACCAGGTTCATTTCTCTGTAGGTGATTGCTTTCTTATCTCTCTCTCTCTCTCTCTCTCTCTCTCTCTCTCTCTCTCTCTCTCTCTCTCTCTCTCTCTCTCTCTCTTGGTCTCTCTCTGTCTCTTTCATTCTCTCTCTATCCTCCCTCTATCCTCCTTCTGCCCCTCTTCCCTCCCCGTTGTAGCTCTTCTGTCTGATTAAAGCCCAGTCATGTTGCAGTAGTGGCCTTCCTGTTCTGATGTGCAGAATGTGGAAAACCCAAGCTGGCAGTTTGTGATTGAGTCAGAACAAAGAAACAGCCCCTCCCCTCCTCAGGTTTCTTTGTCTAATATCCCCTGGCTTGTGGAACTTTGGAAACCTTTTTCAAAGTCCAGAAGTCTGAAGCAGTGTGTTTATGGCAGAAAGCTGAATAGCGAAGCTCTGACACATTCACAAAAACCCTCCAGCCTCCCTCTCCAGACTTCCCGGGCTAAATTCATTACCTCCCCAAGAAAGACTACCCCTGAATGTAATATCCTAACGGAATAGAACGAGAGAAAGAAAGAGAGAGAGGAGAAAAAAAGAGGTGAAAATCCATTATGTTTGATGTTACTGTCTCACCCTCGCAGCGACGCGCAGTCAAAAACCAGAGAAATGACATTAGCCGTCTTGTAATGTGATTTCTCTGATGTGTGAATAGGAGATTTCTAATGGATTTCAGGCACATTAGAGCTTGGATTTATCTCCTGTATTTATTCCCTCCTGGTTTCAAATGCAATTTGCTAAGTACAACGCATCGTTTCTCCCCTCATTCTCACCTTCTCACCCTGCTACGGTCTGCTGTGACGATGTAGGGTGTGATGTGGAGGTGGGGAGAAGGGGAATCCAGACATAGACAAAAATACAATGGCTGATATTTCAGGCACACAGACACTTTTGACATATTTATACAGTATTGGATTCTGAGTTCCCTGGTGGTGTTTTTTGACAGAGTTCAGCGTCGTTATGGGTGAGTGTCTGATCCCAGGTCTGATCCTAGGTGTACCCACGTCTGGTCTGATCCTAGGTGGATCCACGTCTGGTCTGATCCTAGGTGGACCCACGTCTGGTCTGATCCTAGGTGGATCCACGTCTGGTCTGATCCTAGGTGGATCCACGTCTGGTCTGATCCTAGGTGGACCCACGTCTGGTCTGATCCTAGGTGGACCCACGTCTGGTCTGATCCTAGGTGGACCCACGTCTGGTCTGATCCTAGGTGGATCCACGTCTGGTCTGATCCTAGGTGGACCCACGTCTGGTCTGATCCTAGGTGGACCCACGTCTGGTCTGATCCTAGGTGGATCCAGGTGCATTTTACAGACATGTTATTTAGTCATGACGTAATAGTGGGGTGGTATTCATTAAGCATCAGGTATTTAACTCCAGTCTGATTAGGGCTGTTGTGTTCCTGATTAGCTTGTCTGTTTACGTGCTCCCAACGACATTCCCACAAATTGTCCCAAATCAGCCAACGAGGCACGCTCCACCCCGAGCAGCCCCACCCAAACAGACATATACACACCAGCCCCATCTAAAGACATGAGAGAGAGGGAAGGAAGGAACATATTATGGAAATGATGGGTGTCAAGTGCAAATTAGATTGTAACTTTGTGAAACAGCAGTATTGAATATTGCCACCAGCTCCCTTGACAACTGCACTGAAACACGCAGCGTGGCCTAATGAAAAAATTCCAAAGTGGCTCTTGAAAGTGTCTGTGACACTGGAGAATGGAGTGGCATCTTTCTTTAATACTGACCTGCTTGGAGTCCGTTGGGTGTCATTGAGAAATGAATGGCGATCAGCCATATTATAGCAAAACAATACTGTTATTCAACCAAAGCCTATATCCAAGAGAGTGTTGTGATGAAACGACTTGTCTTTTAACGTGGCACTGCTTCTCTCAGAACTATTTCACTAGTCAAAACAAAAAGAAACACATTTACTTTACAATCCAAGTTTATTGAATACTTCTGTTTTTCCCTGGGAAACACCCTCACCCAACGGCACCCTCACCCAACGGCACCCTCACCCATCGGCACCCTCACCCAACACCACCCTCACCCAACGGCACCCTCACCCAACGGCACCCTCACCCAACACCACCCTCACCCAACGGCACCCTCACCCAACGGCACCCTCACCCAACGGCACCCTCACCCAACGGCACCCTCACCCAACACCACCCTCACCCAACGGCACCCTCACCCAACGGCACCCTCACCCAACGGCACCCTCACCCAACGGCACCCTCACCCAACGGCACCCTCACCCAACGGCACCCTCACCCATCGGCACTCTCACCCAACGGCACCCTCACCCAACGGCACCCTCACCCAACGGCACCCTCACCCATCGGCACCCTCACCCATCGGCACCCTCACCCATCGGCACCCTCACCCATCGGCACCCTCACCCATCGGCACCCTCACCCAACGGCACCCTCACCCATCGGCACCCTCACCCATCGGCACCCTCACCCATCGGCACCCTCACCCATCGGCACCCTCACCCAACGGCACCCTCACCCATCGGCACCCTCACCCATCGGCACCCTCACCCATCGGCACCCTCACCCATCGGCACCCTCACCCAATGGCACCCTCACCCATCGGCACCCTCACCCATCGGCACCCTCACCCATCGGCACCCTCACCCATCGGCACCCTCACCCATCGGCACCCTCACCCATCGGCACCCTCACCCATCGGCACCCTCACCCATCGGCACCCTCACCCAATGGCACCCTCACCCATCGGCACCCTCACCCAATGGCACCCTCACCCAAAGGCACCCTCAACCATCGGCACCCTCACCCAATGGCACCCTCACCCAACGGCACCCTCACCCAACGGCACCCTCACCCAACGGCACCCTCACCCAACGGCACCCTCACCCAACGGCACCTTCACCCAACGGCACCCTCACCCAACGGCACCCTCACAGACTGAGACAGGCCACCCAAGCAGCATAGATCTGTTGCAATGCTATGGTTACGTGGAGGTTGCTGCAGTGTTGTCCCAGCGTCCTCTTAAGGTTACTATGACTCTGCCTGCCAATGACCTAAACACAATGTAACCTCTATGGAAGGGTCTGTCCTGGTTTACCCTCATCTCTTTCTTAACGCTCGACTGCCCTCTCCCTCATTTACCCCCATCCTCCCCTCAGGTGAGGGCGTCCTTCTCTCCTTTCCTCTGTCCTTTCTTTTCCTCCCCCCATCGCCCTTCTCCTCCGCTCACTCAGAAATCAGAGGGCTTAATGACAGCAGGCATGTCCAGTCAGCTGACCCCAACTAACCTCCCTAAACAGTGCAGGCACAACCATACTTGTGTGTGCGCTCACACACACACACACACTGCACAAAAAGAACACACACACACACTGTCACTTCTCAGCAGAAGAACACAAGCAAAAGGTCAGAGGTCAAGGTTGTCTGTTCCTTCCCCCTCAGGGCATCTTCAGTTAGCTGCAACACAAACACACAGCGACAGACAGACAGACAGACAGACAGCTCTGTATGTGATATGAAGAGATCTATAAATAATTGAACCCCCACATCATATTCATATCAGACAGTACTGCACACAGTAGCCGTATGATATGGTAATGGCTGTGAGTGTGCCTCTGCCTTCTGAAGGGTAGCCATTCCATTCCAACCTGTGTTGTGTATTGTGATGTGTAGGTAATATCCTTGCTGTAGATATGACAGCCACAAGCACAGGGGTGACGCCCGCTGCTGGAATTGCATCTCATCGTCAACACGACTGTCCCCAAATACAGAGCCATGTCATTTTATTTGATTGATCCATTTCAGCAAGGTGTCACTATGGAGAAAATGAACGGTGGGGTGGGGGGGGCACGGGGTCTGTGGGGACGGGGTGGCATAATAGGTTACTTTTCATACTCAGGTTAACAAATGTTCAATCATCCTCCTATTTTCTGTTCCTCTCTTCTTTTTCACACCCCTCCCGTCTTTCCTTCCTCCCTCCTTCCCTGCTAGTCTTCATCAGGGGGGTCGTCTCTCGCTCCACCGTCCAGTCTTTCTTTATGGCAGTTTTTCTTTTCACCTTCAATCAGGCGGTGACTACCTGGTCCGGAGGATGGGGAGGCCCTGCAGTGAAATAAAGGTCCAAATGTAATGCTGGGGGGAGGGAGGCAGAGGGAGGCAGAGGGAGGGGGAGAGGGAGCGAGCTCGAGCTCGAGTGCATCCAGTCTACACATTTTGTCCAGAGCAAAATGCAGGGAAGAGGGTGTCATTTTGGGGACAGTCTTTGACCTTAATGTATCAAATCAAATGTATTTATTCAAATCAAATCACATTTTATTGGTCACACATATTTAGCAGATGTTATTGCGGGTGTCGCAAAATGCTTGAGCATCCCCCCCAGAGGAAGTGTCAATATGTTGATGTTCAACCTCTGTGCTATGTAAAGCAGAGAAAACACTTCTCTGACTTGCACATACACTGAGTGCACAAAACATTAGGAACACTTTCCAAATAGTGAGTTGCCCTCAGAACAGCTTCAATTCGTCGGGACATAGACTCTACAAGGTGTCGACAGCGTTCCACAGGTAGGATGGCCCACGTTGACTCCAATGCTTCCCACAGTTGTGTCAAGTTTGCTGGATGTCCTTTGGGTGGTGGACCATTCTTGATACACACAGGAAACTGTTGAATGTGAAAAGTTACAGTTCTTGACACACTCAAACCGGTGCACCTGGCCGTTCAAATACCCCGTTCAAAGCACTTAAATCTTTTGTCTTGCCCACTCACCCTCTGAATGGCACATACACACAATCCATGTCGCAATTGTCTCCAGGCTTAAAAATCCTTCTTTAACCTGTCTCCTCCCCTTCATCTACGCTGGTTGAAGTGGATTTAACAAGTGACATTAATAAGGGATCATAGCTGCCTCCCGGGTGGCGCAGTGGTCTAAGACATTGCCTCACAGTGCTAGCTGTGCCACTAGAGATTCTGGGTTTGAGTCCAGGCGGCGCACAATTGGCCCATCGTCGTCCGGGTTAGGGGAGGGTTTGGCCGGCAGGGATGTCCTTGTCACATCGCACACTAGCGACTCCTGTGGCGGGGCGGGTGCAGTGCACACTGACACAGTCGCCAGGTGTACAGTGTTTCCTCCTATACATTGGTGCGGCTGGCTTCCGGGTTAAGTGGGCAAGAAGCAGTGCGGTCAAGAAGCAGTGCGGCTTGGTTGGGTTGTGTTTCAGAGGACGCACGGCTCTCGACCTTTGCCTCTCCCGAGTCGTCCGTACGGGAGTTGCAGTGATGAGACAAGACTGTAACTAGACTTATACCACGAAATTGGGGAGAAAAAGGGATAAAAAAAGGGGTCATATCTTTCACCTGCATTCACCTGGTCAGTCTGTCATGAAAATGTAGTTGTGTACACTCAGTGCATATTTCAGAGCAGCAGAGGGCAAATTGACTGTCAATTTTAAGGCCCCAAGGCTTTTGTCTGAGCTTAGTCGAGGGTTAAGTGTTTTCTTGGAGGAAAGTGCAGTCTGTCTGGAGAACCTGTCAATACAGACAACATCACTGAGTCATACTCTGTGTGTGTGTGTGTGTGTGTGTGTGTGTGTGTGTGTGTGCGCACATTTGTGAGTGTGTGTGTGAGCGAGAGTGTGGTGTGTGTGAGTGAGCGAGAGGGGTGTGTGTGTGAGTGGTGTGTGCACACACTCGTGTTCCTAGTTCCAAGAAAGTCTGTTTTCTCTTTGGGGCGGTTTAAACCCCCTCTAGGTGGTCCAGGTGGATGTGTGTTGGTACATAACTCCAGCAATCCAGCCTCATTGATTTATCCCAGGGTCTGGTGCTTTATACCCTCCTCGCTCCATCTAACTTCACCCCTCATCCTTGGTGTGCTCCTGTAAGTTTGGCTTCAGTTTGACCCTGTTGGAGCCACCTTCTACTTAATCAATCACCCACTGTGTTCATTTGACATTGAGCTTCAAGTTTGAGAGGACTTGTATTTCTATGCTGAGATAGAAGGCTTTTCTCAGACAGAAGCTTATCTGACTATCTTGTCGTGGGAGAAGGGTCTTAAGGTGAAACAATTCTCAGCCCTGTTTTCACACGTAATGTCACCTTGAATTGAGTTTCAATCTCTTTTTACATGGTTCTCGAGCCAAAAAAAGGACTAAAAGAAAAGTGTATGTCTTGTATGTATTCATATGGTCTTTGTGGTAAGTGGGATAAGCTTCAAGGTGAAAGGTTGCCAGTACGTTAGCACATGCCCTTGTATAAACAACCTGTGGTGTTGCTATTTTACTTAAGCCCCTCTGTTGTTATCAAACTGTTTCCTCTTCTCCGCTTCCTTAAACAGCACCTGCAGGAAATAGCCTGTTTATTGCAGCCTGTAAATCCCAGTCTTGTAATTGGAAAAATGTGTAAACTATAAAGTGTTCAGGAGCAGAGAGATAGTGCAACAGCATGGACATCACCTGCCTTTGCCCAACTCATGGGGACTGATTGGGTCGTCAGCTACTGTACGAAGGAGGTGGATGGGATGTGTATTGTGGGGGCGTTGGGTGCGGTACCCCTAAGTGAGGCATTTGCCAGCTCTTATTAGGAGTGTAAAGGGGAAATGGCTTCAGCCGTTTTAAGCCTGAAGGACATGATTGGGCCCTTTTCTGAAGAGCTTGAATTGCCCCAACTGTCCCAATGTCAATCACCCACATTTCTCTCTATAGCCCCCCATTGAACAACCAACAGTGCAGAACAGCCCAATCACCTGCTTTCCCCTCCATAGACCTCCATTATATGTTATTATACAGTATGCACAAAGCAGCGATTTGCCCCCATACACTCCCATTATATAGGCCGTCCTCCCTCTGCTCTCAAGGCCTAATGGGTCAATCTCCCTGGTTTTCTACGAGCTGCCTCCTCTCAGACAACACTATTCAGAGGAAAACCACTGGGCCTTGGCAAAGAGATGCATTGTGCGGGCCAGGGGATTGGTGTGTGTGTAAGCTAGCTTGTGCAGTTTGTGTGTGTGGTGTGTGTGTGCACCTGCCCATATGTTCTAGCATGGGTCATATCCACTACAGCCTGTAACTACCCTTGTTGTCATGGACATTAGCATGGGTCATATCCACTACAGCCTGTAACTACCCTTATTGTCATGGGCATTAGCATGGGTCATATTCACTACAGCCTGTAACTACCCTTATTGTCATGGACATCAGCATGGGTCATATTCACTACAGCCTGTAACTACCCTTGTTGTCATGGGCATTAGCATGGGTCATATCCACTACAGCCTGTAACTACCCTTATTGTCATGGACATCAGCATGGGTCATATTCACTACAGCCTGTAACTACCCTTGTTGTCATGGACATCAGCATGGGTCATATCCACTACAGCCTGTAACTACCCTTGTTATCATGAACATTAGCATGGGTCATATCCACTACAGCCTGTAACTACCCTTGTTGTCATGAACATTAGCATGGGTCATATCCACTACAGCCTGTAACTACCCTTGTTATCATGAACATTAGCATGGGTCATATTCACTACAGCCTGTAACTACCCTTATTGTCATGGGCATTAGCATGGGTCATATCCACTACAGCCTGTAACTACCCTTATTGTCATGGACATCAGCATGGGTCATATTCACTACAGCCTGTAACTACCCTTGTTGTCATGGACATCAGCATGGGTCATATCCAC
Source organism: Salvelinus fontinalis (assembly GCF_029448725.1). NCBI lineage: Eukaryota > Metazoa > Chordata > Actinopteri > Salmoniformes > Salmonidae > Salvelinus > Salvelinus fontinalis. The sequence continues at coordinate 78,253 of NW_026600390.1, read as the reverse complement.
TACAGCCTGTAACTACCCTTGTTATCATGAACATTAGCATGGGTCATATCCACTACAGCCTGTAACTACCCTTGTTGTCATGAACATTAGCATGGGTCATATTCACTACAGCCTGTAACTACCCTTGTTATCATGAACATTAGCATGGGTCATATCCACTACAGCCTGTAACTACCCTTGTTATCATGAACATTAGCATGGGTCATATCCACTACAGCCTGTAACTACCCTTGTTGTCATGGACATTAGCACAGTTCTTTTATTTGCGGTCCTCCTGCATTTTAAACGCTTGCAGTTAAATGAATACACACATACATTGTATTTTCTTCACACTGGAGGAAGAGAGATGGGAGAAACCAAGAGAGAGGAGAGCAGATAAAGGGGAGGAGAAATAGGCATTTTCTCCACAGACGAGGAAGAGAGGTTGGAGACAGAAAGAGTAGGAGAAACGTGAGAAGAGAACTTTGAGAACTTGGAGACATAAAGGGGACAAAGGAAATGAGGAATGGGGGAAGAGAGGTTGGAGAAACAAAGAGCAGTAGAAAAGACAAGAGAGGAGAAGAAAGAAGAGAGAGGAGGCCACAGGACCTGCATGGCTTCTGTGCGGGTGATTTGTCATGGTGGCACGACGTCAGCTAAACGAGGCCATCTCATTTCCTGTTGACTGCAGGAAGCCCAGACGGTGGGGAGAGCCTGAGGTGATCAATCTCACCTGCTTTAATTGGTCTACACACCCACAGACAGGACCGTGCTCAAACACACACATGTATACACACACACGGATACAGATACACACACACAGAGGCATGGACACACAATCACACACACTCCTACAAACTCTCAGACAGGTCTAGTACAGACACTGAGATTCACACAAACAAGGTCTTGTCCTTCGTCAGACGAGGGACCAGCATGACGTAGGAGTGACGCCACCTGTTGGAAACGATACCTTACTGTAACAACCAGATCATGGTTTGCCTGTCGTGGTGTACAGATTTAAAGTAACAGCATTACAACAGTAGCATCATGATAACTTACACAATGGGGACAGTAACAGAGACCGTTCCTTGAACATGTAACTCACTGAGGTGCCTATAGGAAGACCATTCCTTCTGGGTTAGAATGAGGACAGTAGAACTCCCATAGTCCTCTTAGGAGAAACACAGGGTTAGAATGAGGACAGTAGAACTCCCATAGAGACAGGGTTAGAATGAGGACAGTAGAACTCCCATAGAGACAGGGTTAGAATGAGGACAGTAGAACTCCCATAGAGACAGGGTTAGAATGAGGAGAGTAGAACTCCCATAGAGACAGGGTTAGAATGAGGACAGTAGAACACCCATAGAGACAGGGTTAGAATGAGGACAGTAGAACCCCCTTAGAGACAGGGTTAGAATGAGGACAGTAGAACTCCCATAGAGACAGGGTTAGAATGAGGACAGTAGAACTCCCATAGGGACAGGGTTAGTTGGCTACTGTAGCTCTTCCTTCCTCACGTTCCTCCTCCTCCCTGTTTTTTTTAGTAGAAAAGCTGTGTTCCAACCTGCCAATATGGCATAACACACACACACACACACACGATTGCCGTTAACTGGTGTAATAATTGTGTAGGGGTGAGAGAGGGCTGCAGACAGCGGGGAGTCTGGGAGAGAGGTGGGCGTGTGTGTGGGACGACCATATGCATTTCACTCTGCCTCTCTTTGTCTGAGCGGGAGAAAACGATAAACACAACACACAGCGAGCAGGCTTTAGACGGTAACCTAGCGAGTAGAATCTTAATGCTCTCTCAATGCCATTTCTATCAGGGGATTCGAGTCAGACACTGGTGTTGTGAGGGATTTGTGGAGGAAGCTGTCATATTGCCATCTAGTGGTGATATGGGGCTCTACTGGTGCCTTGGGCATATTGTACAGCAACCTCGTCCTTAGGGTTGCAAAATTCCAGTGACTTCTCCAAAATTACCAGGTTTTTCAGAAATCCTGGTTGGAAGATTTCCAGAATCATGGGGGGAATAAGCAGGAAATACGGTTTCCTCCAACCAGGACTTCTGGAAAAACGTTGAATTCTGTGGAAGTCACCATCATTTTTCAACCCTACTCGTTCCTGAATTTGGTTACTAGAGAGAAAGTTGACTGGAGGACTAGATTCCTTGTCCAGTAAGAAGGCATTTATAGTCATAGGAGTAAAATACTATATGGTGGGTATTACTACCGCATGGACCAGTTAGTTACCAATTGGGTTGGATTCTTTGAAATGCCTAGCTGAAAGTACCTGTTGATACCTAGTAAATGCCAGGCAAGTCTAAAGTGAGCCAGTACATCCGACCGTGGTTCTGGATGATGTTTGTGGTCTGTGTGTTTTAATATGCCGTAGTGACTCATTCATATCGTTTTATTTTACTCCACTGGGATGCAGTTGAAGAACAATTAAAAAACCTGCAGTTTTAGCATTCATTGTTTAATTCCTTTGAATAAAAGTAATGTCTGATGCGTCGTGAATCCCATAAAATGTCCCAGTCAAAGTCTTTTTATTACACTGGGATCATTGAGGTGAATGTGTACAGCAGAGCTGACTGGGCTGATGTCACAATGTCATCAGTTGGCTAAGCACGGTCAAGCCTGGAGTTATGTGTTTTATTGGGTGATTGGAAGTATTGACACACACACCACACACACACACACTTGTGCACAGACTTCGGCGCACACACACACACACACTCATCTCCAACAGTGTGTGTCGGGTCTCAGCAAGGTATGGCCTCCTTGGTGGCCAGAGTAATGGGAATTGGCCACGGCTGATAGGCCGGAGCCCAGGGGGAATTCTGGGAGATTTTAAATAGTTTATAATCTGTCTTGGCACGCTCTCTCTCCAGCATCCCACTCCAAATAGAAGTTTCCCTTAGGCACAGATCGAGGATCAGCTGAGCCTCTCCAAGTCCTAAACTTACTCATTTGGGAGGACAAACAAAACAGACCTCAGATCATCGTCCTTCTACCTCTGAAAACAAGCATTTAGAGTACTGTTGGTGTAAGTGAGTTCTGAACAAGATGGGAGTTATATTAGATTTAGAGGACTGTTGGTGTGAGTTCTGAACAAGATGGGAGTTATATTAGATTTAGAGGACTGTGGTGTAAGTGAGTTCTGAACAAGATGGGAGTTATATTAGATTTAGAGGACTTTGGTGTAAGTGAGTTGTGAATGTTATTTTTATATCAACATATACAGGGAGGGTACTGCGCAGACAATTATCCAGCACTAAGCCTCGGGCTCCGACATCTGTTTCCTAAAGATAGTCAATTAGATGCTGTCTAGCACAATCAACGGCAGTCTCTGCTAATAAACTGGGGTTTTAGTGCGACTGGAAGAGCCGTTGGATCCAGAAGAGCCCTGCCCTGGGAGAGGAAGTGCTGCTGCTCTCTGTCTCTTCACTAGTGGGTGTGTGGACTGATCAGTGATGGAGTCAGATCATTGTGTGTGTGTGTGTGTGTGTGTGTGTGTGTCTGTGTGTGTGTGTGGCCTGGGTGTCAGACTCATTAGCACATGGACTAATGAAGATGTCCTGTTGATGAACCATTAAACCACTGACTGACTGTCCATCCCACTAGTCATTCTATTTCTGCTGCTGGACTAGCAAGACCATGGAACAGCTCTCCAATTCTGGGACCTAATCTCCTTATTAAGAGTGAGCAATGCCTGCTGGCTGCCTCGGTGTGTGTGAAGGGGGGATGTCTGTGGAGTCTGTTCAGGGTCGAGATGACTTCAGGACAGTGCGCTGTGTGTGTGTTAGAGGGATGAGTCGAGTGTGTGTGTGTTAGAGGGATGAGTCAATGTGTGTGCGGAGGATGAAGACTGCTAATCAGATTTGCACGGTTATTCATTTGTATTTCCCAGACCGGAGCACCGGCGTCCAACCACCATCACCACACTGTTGCCGTGGTGTTTCCGTGGTGATGAGACTCATGCTGTGCCCTGTGACGTCATCTTCCCTGGGTGTTCTGCTGTCTCTGTTTGTGTCCCAAATGACACCCGATTCCCTTTATAGTGCACTACTGTTGACCAGGGTCTATAAGGAATAGGGTGGCATTTAGGAATTACTCACTGTCATTACCCAAACAACCTTTTTCAACAAATGTCATATTGGATTCCACCATAGTAAACATATTATCTTAAACAGACCTCATTATTGAATTCTTATCCGTTGAATAGGAAAGTTTCTAGGTTTAAAGAATAATTTTAGTAGTGATTTAGTTGTAGACATAATAGAGATGTATATGACCTGGGCCGGTCACAGCTCCAGAAGTAGCCAAGACCCTGGCTTACAATAGTATTATTATGATGATGTGGGCAACTTGGCATTGTCAGAAGAACTGAGGTACACCATTATGTGTTGTCAAATTATTAGCTGAGAGTTACTGTAACTCTTGTACCTTACTGCTACTGTGGAGGTGGCTTCCAACTTCTGACAGTTACTGTAGCTCTTGTACCCTACTGCTACTGTGGAGGTGGCTTACAATTTCTGACAGTTACTGTAGCTCTTGTACCCTACTGCTACTGTGGAGGTGGCTTACAATTTCTGACAGTTACTGTAGCTCTTGTACCCTACTGCTACTGTGGAGGTGGCTTCCAACTTCTGACTGTTACTGTAGCTCTTGTACCCTACTGCTACTGTGGAGGTGGCTTACAATTTCTGACAGTTACTGTAGCTCTTGTACCGTACTGCTACTGTGGCGGTGGCTTCCAACTTCTGACAGTTACTGTAGCTCTTGTACCTTACTGCTACTGTGGAGGTGGCTTCCAACTTCTGACAGTTACTGTAGTTCTTGTACCGTACTGCTACTGTGGAGGTGGCTTCCAACTTCTGACAGTTACTGTAGCTCTTGTACCGTACTGCTACTGTGGAGGTGGCTTCCAACTTCTGACAGTTACTGTAGCTCTTGTACCCTACTGCTACTGTGGAGGTGGCTTCCAACTTCTGACAGTTACTGTAGCTCTTGTACCCTACTGCTGCTATAGTTTTTTCTAATTTATGGGCAATTCACAACATATATCTAACAAGGTTGACAGTGTAATTGTTATGAACACACCCTTCTGTCTGTCTCCATCTGTCTGAACAGCCTGCTATTCTGTCCACTTTGTTCCCTTCTGTCTGTCTCCATCTGTCTGAACAACATGCTATTCTGTCCACTTTGTTCCCTTCTGTCTGTCTCCATCTGTCTGAACAACATGCTATTCTGTCCACTTTGTTCCCTTCTGTCTGTCTCCATCTGTCTGAACAGCCTGCTATTCTGTCCACTTTGTTCCCTTCTGTCTGTCTCCATCTGTCTGAACAACATGCTATTCTGTCCACTTTGTTCCCTTCTGTCTGTCTCCATCTGTCTGAACAACATGCTATTCTGTCCACTTTGTTCCCTTCTGTCTGTCTCCATCTGTCTGAACAGCCTGCTATTCTGTCCACTTTGTTCCCTTCTGTCTGTCTCCATCTGTCTGAACAGCCTGCTATTCTGTCCACTTTGTTCCCTTCTGTCTGTCTCCATCTGTCTGAACAGCCTGCTATTCTGTCCACTTTGTTCCCTTCTGTCTGTCTCCATCTGTCTGAACAACATGCTATTCTGTCCACTTTGTTCCCTTCTGTCTGTCTCCATCTGTCTGAACAGCCTGCTATTCTGTCCACTTTGTTCCCTTCTGTCTGTCTCCATCTGTCTGAACAACATGCTATTCTGTCCACTTTGTTCCCTTCTGTCTGTCTCCATCTGTCTGAACAGCCTGCTATTCTGTCCACTTTGTTCCCTTCTGTCTGTCTCCATCTGTCTGAACAACATGCTATTCTGTCCACTTTGTTCCCTTCTGTCTGTCTCCATCTGTCTGAACAGCCTGCTATTCTGTCCACTTTGTTCCCTTCTGTCTGTCTCCATCTGTCTGAACAACCTGCTATTCTGTCCACTTTGTTCCCTTCTGTCTGTCTCCATCTGTCTGAACAGCCTGCTATTCTGTCCACTTTGTTCCCTTCTGTCTGTCTCCATCTGTCTGAACAGCCTGCTATTCGGTCCACTTTGTTCCCTTCTGTCTGTCTCCATCTGTCTGAACAGCCTGCTATTCTGTCCACTTTGTTCCCTTCTGTCTGTCTCCATCTGTCTGAACAACATGCTATTCTGTCCACTTTGTTCCCTTCTGTCTGTCTCCATCTGTCTGAACAACATGCTATTCTGTCCACTTTGTTCCCTTCTGTCTGTCTCCATCTGTCTGAACAACATGCTATTCTGTCCACTTTGTTCCCTTCTGTCTGTCTCCATCTGTCTGAACAGCCTGCTATTCTGTCCACTTTGTTCCCTTCTGTCTGTCTCCATCTGTCTGAACAGCCTGCTATTCTGTCCACTTTGTTCCCTTCTGTCTGTCTCCATCTGTCTGAACAGCCTGCTATTCTGTCCACTTTGTTCCCTTCTGTCTGTCTCCATCTGTCTGAACAACATGCTATTCTGTCCACTTTGTTCCCTTCTGTCTGTCTCCATCTGTCTGAACAACATGCTATTCTGTCCACTTTGTTCCCTTCTGTCTGTCTCCATCTGTCTGAACAACATGCTATTCTGTCCACTTTGTTCCCTTCTGTCTGTCTCCATCTGTCTGAACAGCCTGCTATTCTGTCCACTTTGTTCCCTTCTGTCTGTCTCCATCTGTCTGAACAACATGCTATTCTGTCCACTTTGTTCCCTTCTGTCTGTCTCCATCTGTCTGAACAACATGCTATTCTGTCCACTTTGTTCCCTTCTGTCTGTCTCCATCTGTCTGAACAACATGCTATTCTGTCCACTTTGTTCCCTTCTGTCTGTCTCCATCTGTCTGAACAGCCTGCTATTCTGTCCACTTTGTTCCCTTCTGTCTGTCTCCATCTGTCTGAACAACATGCTATTCTGTCCACTTTGTTCCCTTCTGTCTGTCTCCATCTGTCTGAACAGCCTGCTATTCTGTCCACTTTGTTCCCTTCTGTCTGTCTCCATCTGTCTGAACAACATGCTATTCTGTCCACTTTGTTCCCTTCTGTCTGTCTCCATCTGTCTGAACAACATGCTATTCTGTCCACTTTGTTCCCTTCTGTCTGTCTCCATCTGTCTGAACAGCCTGCTATTCTGTCCACTTTGTTCCCTTCTGTCTGTCTCCATCTGTCTGAACAGCCTGCTATTCTGTCCACTTTGTTCCCTTCTGTCTGTCTCCATCTGTCTGAACAGCCTGCTATTCTGTCCACTTTGTTCCCTTCTGTCTGTCTCCATCTGTCGGAACAGCCTGCTATTCTGTCCACTTTGTTCCCTTCTGTCTGTCTCCATCTGTCTGAACAGCCTGCTATTCTGTCCACTTTGTTCCCTTCTGTCTGTCTCCATCTGTCTGAACAACATGCTATTCTGTCCACTTTGTTCCCTTCTGTCTGTCTCCATCTGTCTGAACAACATGCTATTCTGTCCACTTTGTTCCCTTCTGTCTGTCTCCATCTGTCTGAACAACATGCTATTCTGTCCACTTTGTTCCCTTCTGTCTGTCTCCATCTGTCTGAACAACATGCTATTCTGTCCACTTTGTTCCCTTCTGTCTGTCTCCATCTGTCTGAACAACATGCTATTCTGTCCACTTTGTTCCCTTCTGTCTGTCTCCATCTGTCTGAACAGCCTGCTATTCTGTCCACTTTGTTCCCTTCTGTCTGTCTCCATCTGTCTGAACAACATGCTATTCTGTCCACTTTGTTCCCTTCTGTCTGTCTCCATCTGTCTGAACAACATGCTATTCTGTCCACTTTGTTCCCTTCTGTCTGTCTCCATCTGTCTGAACAACATGCTATTCTGTCCACTTTGTTCCCTTCTGTCTGTCTCCATCTGTCTGAACAACATGCTATTCTGTCCACTTTGTTCCCTTCTGTCTGTCTCCATCTGTCTGAACAGCCTGCTATTCTGTCCACTTTGTTCCCTTCTGTCTGTCTCCATCTGTCTGAACAGCCTGCTATTCTGTCCACTTTGTTCCCTTCTGTCTGTCTCCATCTGTCTGAACAACATGCTATTCTGTCCACTTTGTTCCCTTCTGTCTGTCTCCATCTGTCTGAACAACATGCTATTCTGTCCACTTTGTTCACATGTTGAAATCAAGTGGCCTACCTTATTTCTTAGAATGAGAACGAGTTGCCAATTCCTTATAATGGTGTTTTATGCTTAATGCACATTTATAAAACACAGACATGACAGCTAGTATAAAAGTCTTTGGCTAAAATGCTGCTTGCGGTACGTGGTACAGCCATGCCGTGTACGACTCACTGAGCATTCATTTCCCAGAACCAATGTTCATGCTACCCCAGTTTCAGCAGTGTCTGCTCTGCGTGCAGTTTGAGGAGTTGAGACATAAAACAGTTATCGGTAGAGAAGTGAACTTCTCTGACAGTAAAATAAAGTCTCTGTGTTTCGGTGTCCATATGAACTCAGATGCAAAAATCGAGTTGAGACCGCTTGTCAGAGAGAAAGAAGGATCTCTCGTCTTTGTTGTTGTGAGTGGCAGGGGGAGGGGCTTTGTGTGTGTGTGTGTGTGTGTGAGTGAGTGTGTGTGTGTGTGAATGGGAAGGTGCACACAGCACAGAAGGGAGCGAAGGAGACGAGACCATGAAAACATCATTGTTGTGATACAGGCATGTGGAATATCATTTAGCCCTACTGTGGAGGTGGTTACAACTTTTGAAGATACAATGGGTCATTAGATTTATGTAAATATGTTTGTTGCCTGGCAACAGCCTGCTTGGCTACAGAGTGTGTGCGTGGGCATACGTGTGTGTGTGTAAAGTAGGGAGAATGCCACAAAGTTGGCACTAGACTGTAGTATTAATTGAATGGACTTAATGCCGTCATCAACATTCCTTTGAACGTTATCAGCCAATTTGATAAATATGTTACCTGGTTGTTAGGTCAATGTCTGGGTTAGTACCTGAACGTTAGCTAAGTGTCTGGACAAGCAGTTGAGTTACCTCAGCTGACTGCATGGTGACACAGGGCCAAGTCCTGAGGCTCAGCTCCAGATGGTTATTTGGACAGAGAGCGGCTTCGACTGAATCCATCCGTCCTCTCCCCAACATTATTCAAACGTTATTGCTCTAACCAACTAAAATCCATCTGTGCTCACACACACCAATCCAGATCCATCAACTTGCTGTGCATATTGAGACAATGACAATAGTAGCAGGACATGATGTATCTTCTTGGTCTGCATGGCACGTTTACGCTGCAGCTTGGGTTCTCGATCAATAACAACAACAAAAAAAGCACATTTATTAAACGTTGTCAGCACTAATTCTATTTAGAGTTATTGAGGGGTATTTAGTGATGTTCTGTGTATTTAAGATGGGCTGGATGCCTGGTAGTCATTGTAGGCTCAACTTAAATTAGTCTACTATAGAGTTTCTACTTAGTGGCTTCAGGAACCGCAGTGGGAATCGATGAGGGATTTTTAGGAGACCTCTCCTTTTCTCTTACAGTTTACCTCTCTCTCTCTTTCTTTCTCACATTCTCTCTCTCTCTCTTTCTTTCTCACATTCTCTCACTCTCTCTCTCTCTCACTTTCTTTCTCACTCTCTCTCACCCTCTCACTCTCTCACTCTCTCTCTCTCACAACCCCCACCCGATTCAGAGGGGTTGGGTTAAATGCAGAAGACACATTTCAGTGGTTGTGCAACTGTTGTGTATTGTTGTGCAACTGAGGTATCCCCCCCCCCCCCTTTCCCTATAGACACCTAGAGCCTTCTACAGAGCCCTCTCTCTAGCCCTGCTGTCCCTCCCTATAGACACCTAGAGCCTTCTACAGAGCCCTCTCTCTAGCCCTGCTGTCCCTCCCTATAGACACCTAGAGCCTTCTACAGAGCCCTCTCTCTAGCCCTGCTGTTCCTCCCTATAGACACCTAGAGCCTTCTACAGAGCCCTCTCTCTAGCCCTGCTGTCCCTCCCTATAGACACCTAGAGCCTTCTACAGAGCCCTCTCTCTAGCCCTGCTGTCCCTCCCTATAGACACCTAGAGCCTTCTACAGAGCCCTCTCTCTAGCCCTGCTGTCCCCCACTATAGACACCTAGAGCCTTCTACAGAGCCCTCTCTCTAGCCCTGCTGTCCCTCACTATAGACACCTAGAGCCTTCTACAGAGCCCTCTCTCTAGCCCTGCTGTCCCCCACTATAGACACCTATAGCCCAGACATCATAGGAGTCTTCCCTGACTCCATCCTTCCTTCCATCTCCCTTCCTTCTTGTTCACTCATTCATTTCCTTCCTTTCTTCATTCCTTCCCTTCTTCTGTTCAGCTTCTCCATCTTTCCTGCTTTCTTCCCTACCTCACTTTCTGCTTCCCTCCTCCCCTTCCTTCCTTCCTTCCTTCCTTCCTTCCTTCCTTCCTTCCTTCCTTCCTTCCTTCCTTCCTTCCTTCCTTCCATTGCTCCATAGTTCCAACTCTGAAAAGATCTGTCCCCCTTCACCCTGACGTGAAGGATGTGATTTATTTGTGTTAAGCTGTTGAGGACACACTCGCTCTTGCGTGGAGGAGTGTGTGTGTGTGTGTGTGTGTGTGTGTGTGTGTGTGTGTGTGTGTGTGTGTGTGTGTGTGTGTGTGTGTGTGTGTGTGTGTGTGTGTGTGTGTGTGTGTGTGTGTGTGTGTGTGTGTGTGTGTGTGTGTGTGTGTGTGTAAGAGACAGGCCTCGTGATTATCAGTGATTTCTTGACAAATGAGGTGTGTATGGTGTTCCCCAGCCCTTACATTGCCGTGTGACCCTATCTGACCAACTCAACAGCTAGTTAAACACTCACCCATGTAGATCGGAGGACGCCAGTGTTTTCAAGGACTTATCCCGAGCAGTTTGTCCAAGTTGTCCTGGACTGGTCATGGAAACATCCTGGCACGTTATCGCCCTTTAACTCTTAACTTTTCTAAAAGTATGAATACAGTAAGCACGGCAATTGTTCTCTCCAAATTAGTTCTCAATACTACCACTCGTTTCCGTAACACAATTGCCCTCTGTTTATTTAATGGGAATACATTATCGCCTCCTTATCATGGGTATTACAGCATCTGTGTACTGCAGCTAGTGGAACTACTTCTTACGTTCCTAGAGGGGTTAAAAGCGGAAGACACATTTCAGTTGAAGACGTTCAGTCGTACAACGGACTAGGTATCCCCCCTTTCCCTAAGTGGTCCTGTGTGACTCAGTTGGTCGAGGCTGGTGCTTGCAGCGCCAAGGATCGTTGCTTCGTTTCCCGCTGGGGCCACCCCCAAGAACAATGTATGCACGCTTTGGATAAATATCTATATCCGGGCTAACATTGCTGTAGCCTTCCTGTACAGTTTCTCTAACGATGGCTCAAGGTTCTCTAACGTTGCACTAACATTCCTGTCCAGTCTCTCTGTTTCACCCCATAGGTTTATCCAGGCTAATGTTGCCCCAACGTTCCTCTCCACTCTCTCTAACCTTCCCTCAACATTGTCCCTCCCAAGGTTCATCAATGAGACGGAGCAGAACATGGGTCCACCGGGCCAGGCCAAGCAGTGCCAGCTCCGGACCTTCCTGACCTACTACATCAACGACCTGTTCCTGCACCAGGTCAGAACAGAGATCAACAAGGAGATCCAGGCCGTCAGCAAGACAGCAGATCCACTGAAAGTCCTGGCTAGTGCCGATACTATGAAGGTCCTGGCGGTGCAGAGACCCCTGCTGCAGGTGAGGGGTGCCGGGAACACACACTCGCAGGACGGACACACACACTCGCAGGACGGACACACACACTCGCAGGACGGACACACACACTCGCAGGACGGACACACACACTCGCAGGACGGACACACACACTCGCAGGACGGACACACACACTCGCAGGACGGACACACACACTCGCAGGACGGACACACACACTCGCAGGACGGACACACACACTCGCAGGACACGCATATTCACAAATGGGTACATAATATGACATGGTAAACATGGAAATCATACAACTGTCTGTGTGAACATATTTATGCAGACACGTATGCTTACTTCTGCTCATACTTTGTTTCCTGTTCACTTCAACCTATTCACAACCTGTTCACAACCTATTCACAAGGTCGACATTCTTCTTCAGTTATGTTTTGGTGTACATTTTACATTTGAGTCATTTAGCAGACGCACTTATATAGAGAGACTTACAGTTCGTGAATTCATCAGTTAGTATACGGCCAGGTAATAGTTTCCTTTGGACTCTGTGAGGTTTCCACAGCCACCTCGCTCGCTCTCTCTCTCGCTCACAAATTTTCTCTTACACACACACACAGTGATATTTGGCAGCCATCCACCCACCTATCTCACAGAATCATAATTGTCTCTGAAACAGCATTTGATTCTCCCTGACCCTGTAGAAGCAGTTAATTGGTGGTTTTAGAATACACACACACACACACACACACACACACACACACACACACACACACACACACACACACACACACACACACACACATACACAGAGGTACCCATTTCCTCCAGCACAAGAAGTGGGCCTATCATCTCCATAGATACCACTTACTGTGCAGGCTCACCTGGCTCCTCCCCTATTAAAGATGAGATCAATCACTTCTCACAACAATGTGTTCCCCAGATCAGATATATAACAGTGGATGTTGCATCTCAAAGCTAGTCTATGTGAATACTCTACAGTAGTGTATACAGAATGAGTCTTCTCATAGGGCCGTATGTCTACACATTGACCTTTACAATAAATACCTAGACTGTTGATTCTTCTTCAGTGTCTACCTGCATGTTTAGGCTGTGTGTGTGTGTGTGTGTGTGTGCGTGTGCGTGTGCCTGCGTGCGTGCGTGCGTGCACCTGTTTTAGTCAATTAGTCCAGAGATGGTGAAGGGCCATCTAGAATACAGAGGTGGTGAAGTGCCATCTAGAATACAGAGGTGGTGATGGGCCATCTAGAATACAGAGATGGTGAAGGGCCATCTAGAATACAGAGGTGGTGAAGGGCCATCTAGAATACAGAGATGGTGAAGTGCCATCTAGAATACAGAGGTGGTGAAGGGCCATCTAGAATACAGAGATGGTGAAGTGCCATCTAGAATACAGAGGTGGTGAAGGGCCATCTAGAATACAGAGGTGGTGAAGTGCCATCTAGAATACAGAGGTGGTGAAGTGCCATCTAGAATACAGAGGTGGTGAAGGGCCATCTAGAATACAGAGATGGTGAAGGGCCATCTAGAATACTGAGGTGGTGAAGGGCCATCTAGAATACAGAGGTGGTGAAGGGCCATCTAGAATACAGAGGTGGTGAAGGGCCATCTAGAATACAGAGGTGGTGAAGGGCCATCTAGAATACAGAGGTGGTGAAGGGCCATCTAGAATACAGAGGTGGTGAAGGGCCATCTAGAATACAGAGGTGGTGAAGGGCCATCTAGAATACAGAGGTGGTGAAGGGCCATCTAGAATACAGAGGTGGTGAAGGGCCATCTAGAATACAGAGGTGGTGAAGGGCCATCTAGAATACAGAGGTGGTGAAGGGCCATCTAGAATACAGAGGTGGTGAAGGGCCATCTAGAATACAGAGGTGGTGAAGGGCCATCTAGAATACAGAGGTGGTGAAGGGCCATCTAGAATACAGAGGTGGTGAAGGGCCATCTAGAATACAGAGGTGGTGAAGGGCCATCTAGAATACAGAGGTGGTGAAGGGCCATCTAGAATACAGAGGTGGTGAAGGGCCATCTAGAATACAGAGGTGGTGAAGGGCCATCTAGAATACAGAGGTGGTGAAGGGCCATCTAGAATACAGAGGTGGTGAAGGGCCATCTAGAATACAGAGGTGGTGAAGGGCCATCTAGAATACAGAGGTGGTGAAGGGCCATCTAGAATACAGAGGTGGTGAAGGGCCATCTAGAATACAGAGGTGGTGAAGGGCCATCTAGAATACAGAGGTGGTGAAGTGCCATCTAGAATACAGAGGTGGTGAAGGGCCATCTAGAATACAGAGGTGGTGAAGGGCCATCTAGAATACAGAGGTGGTGAAGTGCCATCTAGAATACAGAGGTGGTGAAGGGCCATCTAGAATACAGAGGTGGTGAAGGGCCATCTAGAATACAGAGGTGGTGAAGGGCCATCTAGAATACAGAGGTGGTGAAGGGCCATCTAGAATACAGAGGTGGTGAAGGGCCATCTAGAATACAGAGGTGGTGAAGAGCCATCTAGAATACAGAGGTGGTGAAGGGCCATCTAGAATACAGAGGTGGTGAAGGGCCATCTAGAATACAGAGGTGGTGAAGGGCCATATAGAATACAGAGGTGGTGAAGGGCCATCTAGAATACAGAGATGGTGAAGGGCCATCTAGAATACAGAGATGGTGAAGGGCCATCTAGAATACAGAGGTGCTGAAGGGCCATCTAGAATACAGAGGTGGTGAAGGGCCATCTAGAATACAGAGGTGGTGAAGGGCCATCTAGAATACAGAGGTGGTGAAGGGCCATCTAGAATACAGAGGTGGTGAAGGGCCATCTAGAATACAGAGGTGGTGAAGGGCCATCTAGAATACAGAGGTGGTGAAGGGCCATCTAGAATACAGAGGTGGTGAAGGGCCATCTAGAATACAGAGGTGGTGAAGGGCCATCTAGAATACAGAGGTGGTGAAGGGCCATCTAGAATACAGAGGTGGTGAAGGGCCATCTAGAATACAGAGGTGGTGAAGGGCCATCTAGAATACAGAGGTGGTGAAGGGCCATCTAGAATACAGAGGTGGTGAAGGGCCATCTAGAATACAGAGGTGGTGAAGGGCCATCTAGAATACAGAGGTGGTGAAGGGCCATCTAGAATACAGAGGTGGTGAAGGGCCATCTAGAATACAGAGGTGGTGAAGGGCCATCTAGAATACAGAGGTGGTGAAGGGCCATCTAGAATACAGAGGTGGTGAAGGGCCATCTAGAATACAGAGGTGGTGAAGGGCCATCTAGAATACAGAGGTGGTGAAGGGCCATCTAGAATACAGAGGTGGTGAAGGGCCATCTAGAATACAGAGATGGTGAAGGGCCATCTAGAATACAGAGATGGTGA
>NW_026600390.1:15000-45000 GCF_029448725.1 Salvelinus fontinalis | reverse complement strand
CTGTGATACAAGTTCTAGCTGTCATGTGCCTTGCATGAGAAGTTACATGAAAAATAACATGATGTGTGTGGTGCTATGATAATGAATCTCATTGTACACTCACAGACACACATAGTATACACACACACACTCTCTCTCTCACACACTCATACAGTACACACTCACTCACACAGTACGCACACACACGACCCTGCTGAGTGAACATCTCCATCTATAACCTGATCACCCAACTCAGTGGTTGCCATGGGTGATGCTTTGAGTGGGCGGGGTTCCGCCTCCGCCCCTCCTCCAGAGTGTAATGATGCGACCATCACCGTGGTAACCCCCTGAGGAGAAAGGAGGGAGAGGGGATGTGTGTGTGTACATCTTCATTAGCACCATGGTGATATGTATTTCATTGCCTTCTGTGGGGGGGGGGGGGGGGGTCCCTCTCTGTGCTCCATTAGGTCCATATGGAACCTTTTTGGGGGTACATACATAGTACACACACACACAGTACACACACATATACAGTACACACACACACACACACACATTACACACACAATACACACAGTACACAGCCACAGTACACACACACAATACACACAGTACACAAACACACACAGTACAAACATACACTGTACACAAACACACACAGTACACACACACCGGACGTGTTCACCGGACGTACTACCTGTCCCAGACCTTCTATTTTCAACTCTCTGGAGACAGCAGGAGCGGAAGAGATACTCTGAATGCTAGGCTATGAAAAGCCAGCTGACATTTACTCCTGAGGTGCTGACTTGTTGCACCCTCGACAACTACTGTGATTATTATTATTTGACCCTGCTGGTCATTTATGAACATTTGAACATCTTGGCCATGTTCTGTTATAATCTCCACCCGGCACAGCCAGAAGAGGACTGGCCACCCCTCATAGCCTGGTTCCTCTCTAGGTTTCTTCCTAGGTTCTGGCCTTTCTTGGGAGTTTTTCCAAGCCACCTTGCTTCTACACCTGCATTGCTTGCTGTTTGGGGTTTTAGGCCGGGTTTCTGTATAAGCACTTTGAGATATCAGCTGATGTAAGAAGGACTTTATATATACATTTGTTGATTAATTGGATTGACACACAGTACACACACACACACAGTACACACACACACACACACAGTACACAAACACACACAGTACACAAACACACACAGTACATAAACACACACAGTACACACACACACACACAGTACACAAACACACACAGTACACAAACACACACAGTACACAAACACACACAGTACACAAACACACACAGTACACAAACACACACAGTACACAAACACACACAGTACACAAACACACACAGTACACAAACACACACAGTACACAAACACACACAGTACACAAACACACACGGTACACAAACACACACGGTACACAAACACACACAGTACACATGCTCACAGACACTTTCAGACACCCACAGTGTACACAGAGTGTACACACGCACACACACACAGTACACACACACACACGACCCCACTGAGTGAACATCTCTACATCTATAACCTGATCACCCAACCCAGTGGTTGCCATGGGTGATGCTTTGTTGTGGGCAGGTTCCGCCACCTCCCCTCCGCTGGGGTGTAATGATGCTGCCATCACCGTGGTAACCCCCTGAGGAGAAAGGAGGGAGAGAGAGCGAGGGATGATTAGGAGGTTTGACATAGAATACTGTCTGGGGAAACCACAACATTCTCAGGACTAGTGTTAGGGTCGGAGACACAACTCTGTGTGTGTGTGTGTGTGTGTGTGTGTGTGTGTGTGTGTGTGTGTGTGTGTGTGTGTGTGTGTGTGTGTGTGTGTGAATGTTGGGGAGCTATCTGTTAAAAGGTGAGTGTGATATAAGCACACACAGCATCTAAGGCGATGGTGGTGATGATGGTAAGGGTTTTAACCCACTCTGGCAAAGCACATTCTGCTCTTTCATGTTGTGACCCCCCCCCCCCCCCCCCCCCCCCTGTGATTACAGTCAAATACACAAGATTTGTCATCTTACTGCATGTGGCATGTCTTTAGCTGTGCACTGTAGAATAGCGGAAACCGGGCCACTGACATCTCCCGAGATTTCCCGCGAGAAACCGGTAAATGATAATAAATATTTTCTATGAACATCATGACGTTAAATAGAACTGTTAAATGATGTGCTGTGTCTAAATGTGTCTTCTCTATGGACCACGGCCTACTCTGCTATCTGCATGATGAATCATCAACACTCCGAGTGGGGACAGACCATCTCCATATGGAACGCAGTTTACAATGCATGGTTCCTCTCAATCTGGTCACTCTTTTTCTAGTGAAAGGTAGGACTACATTTGCTGCAGCATAGCTTATGCTACATTAATATCAGGATTGAATACGTATCTAATTTACACATTTCCATCTGGCTTTTGGGGGTCACCTTATTTTTTCATTGTAAAGATGCAAAATTGCAGCTGCGGAGTTTTAAAACAGCCTATCTCTCGAATATCATTGCTTTAAATGAGTGTGCACGTGAGCACTCTCTGTCGTTCTCCCTCTCCATCAATTCTATTAACATTTCATCCAAAATAGATCATCAGAATCATCTTTGAAGTATTACAGTACCAGTCAAAAGTTTGGACACATACTCATTCTAGGGTTTTTCTTTATATTTACCATTTTCTACATTGTAGAATAATAGTGAAGACATCAAAACTATGAAATAACACATATGGAATCACTCTGCGGTCCAACTCATCCCAAACCATCTCAATTGGGTTGAGGTCGGGTGATTGTGGAGGCCAGGTCATCTGATGCAGCCCTCCATTACACTCCTTCTTGGTCAAATAGCCCTTACACAGCCTGGATGTGTGTTGAGTCATTGTCCTGTTGAAAGACAAATGATAGTCCCACTAAGCACAAACCAAATGGGATGGCGTATTGCTGCAGAATGCAGGAGTAGCCATGCTGGTTATTTTTAAATGTTTTTAATTTCACCTTTATTTAACTAGGCAAGTCAGTTAAGAACAGCAAAACACCAGTCTCAACGTCAACAGTGAAGAGGCGACTCTGGGATGCTGGCCTTCTAGGCAGAGTTGCAAAGAAAAAAACATATCTCAGACTGGCCATTAATAACAAAGATTGATGGGCAAAAGAACACAGACACTGGACAGAAGCACAGCATCCCAGAGTCGCCTCTTCACTGTTGACGTTGAGACTGGTGTTTTGCGGGTACTATTTAATGAAGCTGCAAGTTGAGGACTTGTGAGGCGTCTGTTTCTCAAACTAGACACTAATGTACCTGTCCTCTTGCTCAGTTGTGCACCGGGGCCTCCCACTCTTTCTATTCTGGTTGGAGCCCGTTTGCGCTGTTCTGTGAAGGGAGTAGTACACAGCGTTGTACGAGATCTTCAGTTTCTTGGCAATTTCTCGCATGGAAGAGCCTTCATTTCTCAGATCAAGAATAGACTGACGAGTTTCAGAAGAATGCACTTTGTTTCTGGCCATTTTGAGCCTGTAATCAAGCCCACAAATACTGATGCTCCAGATACTCAACTAGTCTAAAGAAGGCCAGTTTAATTGCTTCTTTAATCAGGACAACCGTTTTCAGCTGTGCTAACATAATTGCAAAAGGGTTTTCTAATGATCAATTAGCCTTTTAAAATGATAAACTTGGATTAGCTAACACAACATGCCATTGGAACACGAGTGATGGTTGCTGATAATGGGCCTCTGTACGCCTGTGTAGATATTCCATAAAAAATCAGCCATTTCCAGCTACAATAGTCATTTACAACATTAACAATGTCTACACTCTATTTCTGATCAATTTGATGTTATTTTAATGGACGAAAAATGTGCTTTTCTTTCAGAAAAAAGGGTTTTTCCAAGTGACCCCAAAATGTTGAACGGTAGTGTATATACAAACACACCCACACAGTGCATTCGGAAAGTATTCAGACCCCTTGACTTTTTACACATTTTGTTTTGTTACAGCCTTATTCTAAAATGTGTTGAATTGGGGTTTTTTCTCCTCTTCAATCTACACACAATACCCCATAATGACAAAGCAAAAACATGTTTTTAGACATTTTTGTTTTCACTTTGTCATTATGAGGTATTGTGTGTAGATTTATGAGGACATTTAAATAATAATAATTTGAGAATAAGGCTGTAACGTAACAAAGTGGAAAAAGTGAAGGGGTCTGAATACTTTCCAAATGCACTGTATACAGTGGCAAGAAAAAGTATGTGAACCCTTTGGAATTACCTGGATTTCTGCATAAATTGGTCAGCAATTTGATCTGATCTTCATCTAAGTCACAACAATAGACAAACATAGTGTGCTTAAACTAATCACACACAAATTATTGTATTTTTCTTGTCTATATTGAATACGTAATTTAAACATTCACAGTGTAGGTTGGAAAAAGTATGTGAACCCGTAGGCTAATGACTTCTCCAAAAGTCCTATCGATGAGACGAGATTGGAGATGTTGGTTAGAGCCGCCTTGCCCTATAAAAAATACTCACACAATTTGAGTTTGCTATTCTCAAGAAGTATTGCCTGGTGTTAAGAATTGTTTACTTGCATAAAGCTGGAAAGGGTTACAAAAGTATCTCTAAAAGCCTTGATGTTCATCAGTCCACGGTAAGACACGTTGTCTATAAATGGAGAAAGATCAGCACTGACTGCAAGCACACAGTGCAGAATGCTCAATGAGGTTAAGAAGAATCCTAGAGTGTCAGTTAAAGACTTAGAGACATTTCTGGAACATGCTGACGTCTCTTTTGACGAGTCTACGATACGTAAAACACTAAACAAGAATGGTGTTCATGGGAGGACACCACGGAAGAAGTCACTGCTGTCCAAAAAAAACATTGCTGCAGTTTGCAAAAGTGAACCTGGATGTTCCACAGAGCTACTGACAAAATATTCTGTGGACAGATGAAACTACATTTTAGTTGTTTGGATGGAACACACAACACTATGTGTAGAGAAAAAAAAAGGCACAGCACACCAACATGAAAACCTCATCCCAACTGTAAAGTATGGTGGAGGGAGCATCATGATTTGGGGCTGCTTTGCTGCCCCAGGGCCTGGACATCTTGCTATCATCAAAGGAAAAATGAAATCCCAAGTTTATCAAGACATTTTGCAGGAGAATGTTAGGCTATCCGTCCGCCAATTGAAGCTCAACAGAAGTTGGGTGATGCAACAGGACAACAACCCAAAACACAGAAGTAAATCAACAACAAAATGGCTTCAACAGAAGAAAATACACCTTCTGGAGTAGCCCAGTCAGTCCTGACCTCAACCCGATTGAGATGGTGTGGCATGACCTCAAGAGAACGGTTCACACCAGACATCCCAAGAATATTGCTGAACTGAAACAGTTTTGTAAAGAGGAATGGTCCAAAATTCCTCCCGACCGTTGTGCAGGTCTGATTCGCAACTACAGAAAACGTTTGGTTATTGCTGCCAAAGGAGAGTCAACCAGTTATTAAATCCAAGGGTTCACATACTTTTCCCACCCTGCACTGTGAATGTTTACACGGTGTGTTCAATAAAGACATGAAAACGTATAATTGATTGTGTGTTATTAGTTTAAGCAGACTCTGTTTGTCTATTGTTGTGACCTAGATGAAGATCAGATCAAATTGATGACCAATTTATCCAGAAATGCAGGTAATTCCAAAGGGTTCACATACTTTTTCTTGCCACTGTATATATCTCAATATATCAATGTGTTATCCTACCTCTTTCAGGTAATTAATGCAATGCAGTATTAGCCTTATATTTAGCTAATGAATGATGGGTTATGCGTAAGCTTCTAACTTACAGCCTTTGTCTCTTGGGCAGTATGCACCTGCATTCCACTGGCTTCTCTCCTTTAAAGAAATGCCCCTTAGCTCTTGCTGTCCCAGGAAAAGATAGCCTAGAATTGCTTGATGGATGTTTTTTTAAGCATTTCTTATACTAATAGAATATTTGAAGAGGGATGCAAGCTTGCTCTTGTTAGGTGACTGTTAAATACAGCAGCCAATAGAACGCACGGGGAGTTTGAAAGAACAGAGTGCGATGGTGGAAGGTTATAGCAGTTATTTATTCAGATCAATAACCAGTCAGCCTTCGCGAAGAGACAGACGTCGGCATCTTCTGGTCCAATAGTATTCAAGCATGTCATTACAATGATGAAGATAAGGGCAATGAAACTTATTTCATTTAACTGTTGATAGCGAGGAAGGAATGTGGGAATGAAGCGACAACAGATAGAGGAGGTAAGCTAATACGGACGTCACACGACATTACGGGAAATATTATAAAAGCCTATATATGCATCAGCTGACTAATTCTAAACATTGAAAATAGACCCTATTATATTTTCTAGCCTGTAATTGTCACTTTGTTGGCCGCCTGTCCTGCACCAGCATAGCATGTTCTCTCCCAGCTTGATGGTTTGAACCATGTCTGTAAAGTTAGTCCATATAATACAGTATAATCCAATACAGTAATAGACTGCAGTCCACATTATAGACTTATATGTTTTTCTGTCGTGCATAATGTGTGGTAGCCTATATATCAGGCTCTGTATTGGATAATGGCACAATCGTTGGGCTAGGGATCATAAAATGTCTTTAATGTAAGGCTCATCAGACTCAGGTAGATTAAGGCTTGAGCTTTGTTGCCGATCAAACCTCTAATCCATACATGTTTATGTTTTATATGCTTTAAAATGTCACTTCCGGTTTTGGCAAGAAATACCGGCGTTTCCCTGGAGAAAAGTGATTTGTTCTTGGGATGGAACATTTGTAAAATACCGGGAAAATATTCAACCCTACTGTGCACATGCTGTTGGCTTGATCCATCATTATCCAAACCCTTTCATTAGTTCATCATGCATGGTACTGTATGTGAATAAGAATACAATACATGCTGGTCTTTTTCCAGTTATAGAGAGCTGAGGTTGTAAATAAGCTTCTCTCTGCGAGGAACTATGACATTCCGCTCTCAATTTGTGCATCATTCCATTAGAGAAGTAGTTGGTTGGATGCATTCACTGATGTAAACACTAACAGCGGGTGCTGATTGGCTATGATCTGCACTTTAACTCACCAGAAAGGCCTTTGATTTGACGTGATCGGAGGTGACAGCTTGTGATAGGTGTTTTCCACTCTTCTATGAAGAGGCCTCGAGAAGAAGCTTTTTTAGTGACATTTCATTGTCATGTGACTGTTTACATCTTAAATAGCGCCCTATTCCCATTATATTGCACTACTTTTGACCAGGGCTCATAGGGCTCTGGTCAAAAGTAGTGCACTATGTAGGGATTAGGGTGCTATTTGGACACAAACACTGAATCGTTCCTGTGAAGTGAACACCAATCCTCAAACAGGAGGGAGGGAGAGAGATAAAGTTTATATTTCCATTTAGATTGAAGCAGGGCCTAACATGCCTAATGCCATCCAGCCAAGGTTTATTTGTAGAACTACTGCATGTGTTATTTACAATTTACTGCGTGAACACACGCACACCAGCACGCATACATGCACAAACACACATAGAAAGATAATCAACTATTTTATAACCTTACACACACACACTGGAACAAACACACATAGAAAGGAAAGATAATCAACTCTTTTACAACCTTACACACATATGCATATGCACAACCCCCCCCCCCACCCCCCCACACACACTGGAACAAACACGTATACAAAGAGAATCTACCCTTTCATAACCAAACACACAGCCCTCCCTCACTGGGGTAAAGGGGAGTCACACATGAGTAGGACAGCGTCTGGCAGATCATTCATCAACGTCAGCATGGCCTCACGCCTCTGAGACTCCCTCTGCACACGCCGGACGGCCCACATGCTTCTGCTACTTCAGTGTGTGTGTGTGAGCGTGTTATTTGTGTTTGTAGGACCCTGGCCAGCAGACTTGAATGTGGGGTGACACGAGTCACAGCCGACACAGGAGTCAGCGGTTTTGGGTCAGTGATGAGAGTGACGTGGCGGAACGCACAGGGTTAAATGCTCTGGCCCTCTCGATCCATGGGGGCCGCCCCTCGATTAATGGGGAAACCCCCTGAACCGTTTCAGGGGCACGACTGAGCCCCTTTACAGCCATCTCCAGACCCTCTACAAGACCTTGAATGTGTGGATCTGTTCGTAACAGAGACAGGACAGCAGTACAGGGGAAGAAGATTTGGGATAGTTTCCATGTCAATTCAGTCTGTACATTAATACCATTTTATTTGATAAATTCTACAGTTTCAGCAATATGGCAGGGCCTAGTAGTGGACCATTCAATAGAGAGCATCCACTGGGCACAGACGGCAGTTCAACGTCTAGTTTTGACTTACATTTGGTTGAGTTGTCAACTAACGTGAATTCAAAGTGAAATCAACCAAAAATGTCACCATGTCATTAGATTTATGTTAAAAGTTGGGGGACTTTTTGCTAATCCAATATGTTTTCCACGTTGATTCAACGTCATCAAATCGATTTTTGGGGTTGAAATTACATTGAAACAACGTTGATTCAACCAGTTTTTGACCAGTGTGCATCATGGCAACTTTAAGTTCCTTTCACTATTTCACGGTCCACTATTAAGGTCCAAAAATGCTCAATATGTCCTCTATCATCACAATCAGTGAGAGGAATGAGAGGAACTGTTCCTTAGACCAGTCTCTTTACAGGAAGATGACTAGTGTACTATTATCACACTAGAGCTGCAGAGTCATCAAGAACACCTCCCGCCACTTACACCGGACACCTCCCCTGCTCTCGCCTGTATTCGGGAGTGTTTACAACTCTAATAACTGCTATTATCACCTGCTCAGGCATTTCTAGGGCGATACCACTGCATTAACGGCGGCAGCCAATGACACGACAGTCTGAGTGCTCACTGTGCACTCTTCATCATTAGCTCTCAGAGATAGGGCCTTTCACACTCTGACGGAATTTACGCCGGTAAATTGCTGAATTTCTAGACCCATTTTGTGTATCGCCGGCCTCAATTAAATTTGCTTTCAGCTAGGCTCCGACACAAAATAGAACAAAAAGAAGTGCAAAGTGCAAGTCAGCCATGTTTCACTGTGTGTGTATGTGTGTGTGCTTTGGTTTAATGCATTTGGTGGAGGAGTACTAGAGAGAGTGTGACTGTGAGTCTGTTGCTTAAAGCTAGAGTGTTGGTGGAAAGAGAGTGAGTTGTCAGTAAAGTTGTCTCGTGGGAAAAGTTTCACCAGCCCCCAGAATGCATTTCGTCTCCTCCTCGTGTAACAGTTAAATAAGATGGAGAGGTCCCACTGTTGTCAAGACCTCTATGAATTCTCTCTCTCTTTCCTTGTCTCTCTTGCCCTTCGTCCCTCTCTCCCTCTCTCTCCTTCTCTCAATCTGCGGCCCTTGATTACTTTTTAATGATTTCTGCTGCAAAGACGAATGGCTATGTTAAATGAGCAGAATTAGACAAGGCGAGCGGAGCCAGAGCATTTGTTCCAGGAGTAATGGATCTGGGATCCATTGTTTACCATTCCTGACCTGCTGATATCCAGCCTCACTAACTCATAGTAGGAGAGAGAATGAATAGTGGACTTAGTGTTTAAACACCAAGGAAGGAGAGAAAAAAGAGAGAGAGAGAGAAAGAAAGAAAGAAAGAAAGAGAGAGGTCAAAGGGGAAAGATTTCATCGTTCATCATTCTTTTTAAAAAGTTTTTTAGCAGCTGAAGGTGATTTGAGAGTGAAAGCTAACAGTTGTATGGCTGATTCATTGGAGTTGGCTTTAGTTCTTACCCAATAGCAGGATGGCCATCATCTCCTTGGCTCTCACAGCAACTCCTTCTATCGTCTCTGTGGTGACAAATAGAGAAAGTCCTCTTCCTGGCTCCATCACACACTCACTGGGGGTTCTGGACTGTTTGTGTACTTTGTGTGTACTGTGTGTGTACTTTGTGTGTACTGTGTGTGTACTGTGTGTGTACTGTGTGTGTACTGTGTGTGTGTGTTCGACTGAGCCCTCCCCTGCTGAGTGAATGGGTCCCTGCTCTCCTCCGTCAGACTGGCAGGGGGCCGTGGGCAATGGGACTGGGGGGTCCCCTGGCGGAGTTTCATGACAGGGACCAGCCTTGTGGAGCCCTGGGTATGGGCAGCTCTACAGATCATTACCCCCAGCAGGGAGAGGGACCAGGGGGCCAACCAGTAGTCCCTTTAATCAGTAACTGCCCTGTTCAGGCCACTGCTGTTCCCTGCTGACTACACCCTGCCACTGTTACCAGCTGGGCATCTTCAACAGTGTAAGAGTTGGTACAGCCAGCTGCCACTGCTAACCAATACTGCTGCTGCTACTTACGCGCTTTGAAGCACTGTGCTACTTCTAAACTAGTGGTTAGCACTGCCATGGCTAATGCTAGTGAGTTTCAATGGACCGCTCCACTGTGTGCGTGAGTATCGGTCTTTATTTGAATCAAACATACTTTGTCTTGGTCTGACCCACAAAAACAACTCACACACAAACCTTTGATGCTAAGAAATGCATTTGTATTGATAAAATACCAGATGAAATGAATGGACATTATAGAAAATAGTGAGAGAGGAAAAATAAGTAAACCTTTCAAATAAGAGGAAAGAAGATAGTTGTTCCTCACTGGTCACCAGTAGCCAGGGAAACGGCTGTTCTAATGACTGTACAAACTGCCACTAGTATACACATCCACTCCCAATAGTATGTGTACAAATACAAGCATCTGTATACAAACTGTACTCTGACTCCTTAAGAGTCATGATTTTAGTGTTTCATGAACATGGTGAGTCAAAGATCACTAGGGCCTGTACTCACAAAGCATCCCAGAGTAGGAGTGCTGTTCAAGGTCCAGGTCCTTCCTGTCCTTATCATCTGATCCTAGATCAGTACTCTGTTCTCAGTGGGTTTCCCTTTGTGCCTTACCTCTGCTATATCCTGTCTTAGGTCAGTTAGGATCACCACTTTATTTTAAGAATGTGTAATGTCAGGATAATAGTAGAGAGTTTGATTTCTTTCATCACATTCCCAGTGGGTCAGACGTTTACATACACTCAATTAGTATTTGGTAGCATTGCCTTTAAATAGTTTAACTTGGGTCAAACGTTTTGGGTAGCCTTCCACAAGCTTCCCACAATAAGAGCGTACAGGTCACAGTGGTGGGTAATATATGGGGCTTTGGTGACAAAACGGATGGCACTGTGATAGACTGCATCCAATTTGTTGAGTAGAGTGTTGGAGGCTATTTTATAATTGACATCACCGAAGTCGAGGATCGGTAGGATAGTCAGTTTTACAAGGGTATGTTTGGCAGCATGAGTGAAGGAGGCTTTGTTGCGAAATAGGAAGCCGATTCTAGATTTAATTTTGGATTGGAGATGCTTAATGTGAGTCTGGAAGGAGAGTTTACAGTCTAGCCAGACACCTAGGTATTTGTAGTTGTCCACGTATTCTCAGTCAGAACTGTCCAGAGTAGTGATGCATTTAGTTTTACTTGCATTTAAAAGCAGTTGGAGCCCACGGAAGGAGACTTGTATGGCATTGAAGCTCGTTTGGAGGTTTGTTAGCACAGTGTCCAAAGAAGGGCCAGATGTATACAGAATGGTGTCGTCTGCGTAGAGGTGGATCAAAGAATCACCAGCAGCAAGAACGACATCATTGATGTATACAGAGAAGAGAATCATCCCGAGAATTGAACCCTGTGGCACCCCCATGGAGACTGCCAGTGGTCCGGACAACAGGCCCTCCGATTAGACACACTGAACTCTATCAGAGAAGTAGTTGGTGAACCAGGCGAGGCAATCATTTGAGAAACCAAGGCTGTTGAGTCTGCCAATAAGAATGTGGTGATTGACAGAGTCGAAAGCCTTGGCCAGGTCGATGAATACGGCTGCACAGTAATGTCTCTTATCGATGGCAGTTATGATAACGTTTAGGACCTTGAGCGTGGCTGAGGTGCACCCATGACCAGCTCTGAAACCAGATTGCATAGCGGAGAAGGTACGGTGGGATTCGAAATGGTCGGTAATCTGTTTGTTAACTTGGCTTTCGAAGACCTTAGAAAGGCAGGGTAGGATAGATTTAGGTCTGTAGCAGTTTGGGTCTAGAGCGTCTCACCCTTTGAAGAGGGGGATGACCGCGGCAGCTTTCCAATCTTTTGGAATCTCAGATACGAAAGAGAGGTTGAACAGGCTAGTAATAGGGGTTGCAACAATTTCAGCAGATAATTTAAAAAAAGAGAGGGTCCAGATTGTCTAGCCCGGCTGATTTGTAGGGGTCCAGGTTTTGCATCTCTTTAAGAACATCGGATTTGGGTGAAGGAGAAATGGGGGTGGGGGGGGGGGGGGGTGGGGCTTGGGCGAGTTGCTATGGGGAGTGCAGGGCTGTTGACCGGGGTAGGGGTAGCCATTATTGAAATTCTCAATTATCATGGATTTATCGGTGGTGACAATGTTTCCTAGCCTCAGTGAAGTGGGCAGCTGGGAGGAGGTGCTCTTATTCTCCATGGACTTTACAGTGTCCCAGAACTTTTTTGAGTTTGTACTACAGGATGCAAATTTCTGCTTGAAAAAGCTAGCCTTAGCTTTCCTAACTGCCTGTGTATATTGGTTCCTAACTTCCCTGAAAAGTTGCATATCACGGGGGCTATTAGATTCTAATGCAGAATGCCACAGGATGTTTTTGTGCTGGTCAAGGGCAGTAAGGTCTGGAGAGAACCAAGGGCTATATCTGTTCCTGGCTCTACGTTTTTTGAAAGGGACATGCTTATTTAAGATGGTGAAGAAGCCACTTTTAAAGAATAACCAGGCATCCTCTACTGACGGGATGAGGTCAATATCCTTCCAGGATACCCGGGCCAAGTCGATTAGAAAGGCCTGCTCGCTGAAGTGTTTTAGGGAGCGTTTGATAGTGATGAGTGGAGGTCATTTGACCGCAGACCTGTTACGGATGCAGGCAATGAGGCAGTGATTGCTGAGATCTTGGTTGAAAACAGCAGAGGTATATTTGGAGGGCAAGTTGGTTAGGATGATATCTATGAGGGTGCCCGTGTTTACGGTTTTGGGGTTGTACCTGGTGGATTCATTGATAATTTGTGAGAGGGCAATTTCTATTGAGGGCATCAAGCTTAGATTGTAGGACGGCCAGGGTGTTAAGCATGTCCCAGTTTAGATCACCTAGCAGCACGAGCTCTGAAGATAGATGGGGATGCAATCAGTTCACATATGGTGTCCAGGGCACAGCTGGGGGCAGAAAGTGGTCTATAGCTAGCGGCAACGGTGAGAGACTTGTTTCTGGAAAGGTGGATTTTTAAAAGTAGAAGCTCAAATTGTTTTGGTACAGACCTGGATAGTATAATAGAACTCTGCAGGCTGTCTCTGCAGTAGATTGCAACACCACCCCCTTTGGCATTTCTATCTTGTCGGAAAATCTTATAGTTACGGATGGAAGGGTTTTTGGTAGTCTTCCTGAGCCAGGATTCAGACACGGCTAGGACATCAGGGTTGGCAGAGTATGCTAGGGCAGTGAATAAAACAAACTTAGGGAGGAGGCTTCTAATGTTAACATGCCTGAAACCAAGGCTTTTACGGTTACAGAAGTCAACAAATGATAGCGCCTGGGGAATGGGAGTGGAGCTAAGCACTGCAGGGCCTGGATTCACCTCCACATCACCAGAGGAACAGAGGAGGAGTAGGATAAGGGTACGGCTAAATAACTGGTCGTCTAGTACGTTCAGACAGAGAGTAAAAGGAGCAGATTTCTGGGAACGGTAGAGTAGATTCAAGGCGTAATGTACAGACAAAGGTATGGTAGGATGTGAATACAGTGAGGGTAAACCTGTGCATAGAGGGGAGATGAAAGAGATATTGTCTCTAGAAATATAATTTAAACCAGGTGACGTCACTGCATGTGTGGTATGTGGAACTAAAGTGTTAAATAAGGCGTATTGAGCAGGGTTAGAGGCTTTACAGTGAAATAAGGCAATAGTTACTAACCAAAACAGCAATGGACAAGGCATATTGACGTGAGCGAGAGGCATGCGTAGCCAAGTGATCATAGGAGTCCAGTGAGTGGCTTCAGGCAGCTAGCGGGCCGGGGATAGCAAGCTACCAGAAGGGCCTTGGAGGGACGTCGCGACGGAAGAAAGTCTGTTGTGGCCCCCTCCTGCTATTACGTCGGCAGACGGATCAGCTGCCTCTGAAAGCAACGTCAACACAAGAACTGTTCGACGGGAGCGTCATAAAATGGGTTTCCATGGCCGAGCACCCGCACACTAGCCTAAGCTCACCATGCGCAATGCCAAGCGTCGGCTAGAGTGGTGTAAAGCATACAATGACATTCTAGACGATTCTGCGCTTCCAACTTTGTGGCAACAGTTTGGTGAAGGCCCTTTCCTGTTACAGCATGACAATGCCCCCGTGCACAAAGCGAGGTCCATACAGAAATGGTTTGTCGAGATCGGTGTGGAAGAACTTGACTGGCTTGCACAGAGCCCTGACCTCAACCCCATTGAATACCTTTGGGATGAATTAGAACGCCGACTGCGAGCCAGGCCCCGCAACAATGTTCCAACATCTAAGTTACTGCCTTCCCAGAAGAGTGGAGGCTGTTATAGCAGCAAAGGGGGGGACCAACTCCATATTAATGCCCATGATTTTGGAATGAGATGTTCGACGAGCAGGTGTCCAAATACTTCTGGTCATATAGTTTAGGTCTGTGGCAGTGGTGTCAAGTTAGGTGTGTGTGTGTGTGTGTGTATTGAAGTGTCTGCTTCCGTCCTGCTATTTGTAACGCTACTCTGGCTAACCTGTAATGACTGTAGTTTTGTCAGAGCTCGCTGGGGATCTTGTCATGCGTGTAGGCATAGGTACACACCTGCACACACACTCACCTGATCTCTCTCTCACACACACACCTCCTGCCACTCCTCTGACACGGTGGTATATCGTTGACAATGACAAGCTCCCAACACCAGTCCCTGACAGGAGAATATAGTCATTGTATTAGATTGGTTGCCTGCTGACGGCTTTGCACATCGGACAGGAGAGACTTGACAGTCCCACTCTTCAACACTGGTGTTACACTGCTTCAGGAGACTTCATCTGCTCTCCTTCTAGTAGCTGTAAGGAGTTACTGCGTCCCAAATTGTACCATATTCCCTATACAGTGTACTACTTTTGTCCAGAGCCCTGGGACCTGGTCAAAAGTAGTGCACTATATAGGGAATAGGGTGTCATTTGGGACTCAGTGATGTGTTTCCTGGTTAAGGGAGGACAAGGGAGCGGCTGAATTACAAGGATCACTGGGCTCAGAGCTGAGGAGACAGTGACAGTTTTGTGGTTGAAATGAAAAATGTTATGTGGGATGAGGTTAGGACTCTTTCACATTGTCAAACCACAATATGTTTCTTATTTATTTATTTGATATATAATTTGAACTGCATTCAGTTTTTATAATGAGAACAAAGAACAAACATCGTTTCACTAGTGTCTATAAGTGTTAACAGTATTAACAGCTGAAACATATTCTCTACCTCTCTCCATGTAAGGAGCTTTATTATTTCTGCCTGAAATGAAACATTTCCTGTATCATTCTGAATGTATTAAACCTGTATGTCTGTGTCCTGTCCAGAGCACAGTAGTAGTGGAGAAGTCCATCCAGGACCTGATGACTCTGATGCAGGACCTGAGTGCCTACTCCAACCACTTCCTGGAGATGGTCTGTGACAAGCTGAAGGAGTACAAGGAGGTCTGCAACACCTCATACAGGTAAGAGTTAGACTGACTCAGGACCAGCTGAAGGAGAACAAGGAGGTCTGTAACACCTCATACAGGTAAGAGTTAGACTGACTCAGGACCAGCTGAAGGAGAACAAGGAGGTCTGCAACACCTCATACAGGTAAGAGTTAGACTGACTCAGGACCAGCTGAAGGAGAACAAGGAGGTCTGCAACACCTCATACAGGTAAGAGTTAGACTGACTCAGGACCAGCTAAAGGAGAACAAGGAGGTCTGTAACACCTCATACAGGTAAGAGTTAGACTGACTCAGGACCAGCTGAAGGAGAACAAGGAGGTCTGCAACACCTCATACAGGTAAGAGTTAGACTGACTCAGGACCAGCTGAAGGAGAACAAGGAGGTCTGGAACACCTCATACAGGTAAGAGTTAGACTGACTCAGGACCAGCTGAAGGAGAACAAGGAGGTCTGCAACACCTCATACAGGTAAGAGTTAGACTGACTCAGGACCAGCATGAGGAAAGTGTTTCCTCTCTTCCTTGCTAGAAGGTATAGAAACTCAAACTGTAATTTCACTCAATGTGTTCTGCTTGAGGGTATATTGGGCTTCAGCAGTGCTCCCTCTCTCTGACACACCTTCTCTGACACACCCCCGCCTCTGACACACCCTCTCTGACACACCCTCACACCTGTGCTGTGCTTGTCTTCATCTGGCTGAACTCCAGAGAGTTTTAGGCCGCCCCTCTACCCCTCCATCCTCTACTCCTCCATCCTCTACCCCTCCATCCTCTACCTCTCCTCTACCCCTCCATCCTCTACCTCTCCTCTACCCCTCCATCCTCTACCTCTCCTCTACCCCTCCATCCTATACTCCTCCATCCTCTACCCCTCCATCCTCTACCCCTCAATCCTCTACCCCTCCATCCTCTACCCCTCCACCCTCTACCCCTCCTATACTCCTCTCTCCCTCCATCCTCTACCCCTCCTATACTCCTCTCTCCTCTACCCCTCCATCCTCTACTCCTCTATCCTCTACCCCTCCATCCTCTACCCCTCCTCTACCCCTCCATCCTCTACCCCTCCTATACTCCTCTCTCCTCTACCCCTCCATCCTCTACTCCTCTATCATCTACCCCTCCATCCTCTACCCCTCCATCATCTACCCCTCCTCTACCCCTCCGTCCTCTACTCCTCTATCATCTACCCCTCCATCCTCTACCCCTCCATCCTCTACCCCTCCTCTACCCCTCCGTCCTCTACCTCTCCTCTACCCCTCCATCCTCTACCCCTCCATCCTCTACCTCTCCTATACTCCTCTCTCCTCTACCCCTCCATTCTCTACCTCTCCTATACTCCTCTCTCCTCTACCCCTCCATCCTCTACCCCTCCTATACTCCTCTCTCCTCTACCCCTCCATCCTCTACCTCTCCTATACTCCTCCATCCTCTACCCCTCCATCCTCTACCCCTCCATCCTCTACCCCTCCATCCTCTACCCCTCCTATACTCCTCTACCCCTCCATCCTCTACCCCTCCTATACTCCTCTCTCCTCTACCCCTCCATCCTCTACCTCTCCTCTACCCCTCCATCCTCTACCCCTCCTCTACCCCTCCATCCTCTACCCCTCCACCCTCTACCCCTCCTATACTCCTCTCTCCTCTACCCCTCCATCCTCTACCTCTCCTATACTCCTCCATCCTCTACCCCTCCATCCTCTACCCCTCCTATACTCCTCTACCCCTCCATCCTCTACCCCTCCATCCTCTACCCCTCCTATACTCCTCTCTCCTCTACCCCTCCATCCTCTACCCCTCCATCCTCTACCCCTCCATCCTCTACCCCTCCATCCTCTACCCCTCCATCCTCTACCTCTCTTCTACCCCTCCATCCTCTACCCCTCCATCCTCTACCCCTCCATCCTCTACCCCTCCATCCTCTACCTCTCTTCTACCCCTCCATCCTCTACCCCTCCTCTACCCCTCCATCCTCTACCCCTCCACCCTCTACCCCTCCTATACTCCTCTACCCCTCCATCCTCTACCCCTCCTATACTCCTCTCTCCTCTACCCCTCCATCCTCTACCTCTCCTCTACCCCTCCATCCTCTACCCCTCCATCCTCTACCTCTCTTCTACCCCTCCATCCTCTACCTCTCCTCTACCCCTCCATCCTCTACCCCTCCATCCTCTACCCCGCCATCCTCTACCCCTCCATCCTCTACCCCTCCATCCTCTACCTCTCCTCTACCCCTCCATCCTCTACCCCTCCATCCTCTACCCCTCCATCCTCTACCCCTCCATCCTCTACACCTCCATCCTCTACCCCTCCTATACTCCTCTCTCCTCTACCCCTCCATCCTCTACCCCTCCTATACTCCTCTCTCCTCTACCCCTCCATCCTCTACACCTCCATCCTCTACCCCTCCTATACTCCTCTCTCCTCTACCCCTCCATCCTCTACCCCTCCTATACTCCTCTATCCTCTACCCCTCCATCCTCTACCTCTCCTATACTCCTCTCTCCTCTACCCCTCCATCCTCTACCCCTCCATCCTCTACCCCTCCATCCTCTACCCCTCCATCCTCTACCCCTCCATCCTCTACCTCTCCTCTACCCCTCCATCCTCTACCCCTCCTATACTCCTCTCTCCTCTACCCCTCCATCCTCTACCTCTCCTCTACCCCTCCATCCTCTACCCCTCCATCCTCTACCCCTCCTATACTCCTCTCTCCTCTACCCCTCCATCCTCTACCTCTCCTCTACCCCTCCATCCTCTACCCCTCCATCCTCTACCCCTCCTATACTCCTCTCTCCTCTACCCCTCCATCCTCTACCTCTCCTCTACCCCTCCATCATCTACCCCTCCAGCCTCTACCCCTCCATCCTCTACCCCTCCATCCTCTACCCCTCCATCCTCTACCCCTCCTATACTCCTCTATCCTCTACCCCTCCATACTCTACCTCTCCTCTACCCCTCCATCCTCTACCTCTCCTCTACCCCTCCATCCTCTACTCCTCCATCCTCTACCCCTCCATCCTCTACCTCTCCTCTACCCCTCCATCCTCTACCTCTCCTCTACCCCTCCATCCTCTACCTCTCCTCTACCCCTCCATCCTCTACCCCTCCATCCTCTACCCCTCCATCCTCTACCCCTCCATCCTCTACCCCTCCATCCTCTACCCCTCATCCTCTACCCCTCCTATACTCCTCTACCCCTCCATCCTCTACCCCTCCTATACTCCTCTCTCCTCTACCCCTCCATCCTCTACCTCTCCTCTACCCCTCCATCCTCTACCCCTCCTCTACCCCTCCATCCTCTACCCCTCCACCCTCTACCCCTCCTATACTCCTCTCTCCTCTACACCTCCATCCTCTACCCCTCCATCCTCTACCCCTCCATCCTCTACCCCTCCATCCTCTACCCCTCCTATCCTCCTCCATCCTCTACCCCTCCTATACTCCTCTCTCCTCTCTCCTCTACCCCTCCATCCTCTACCCCTCCTCTACCCCTCCATCCTCTACCCCTCCACCCTCTACCCCTCCTATACTCCTCTACCCCTCCATCCTCTACCCCTCCTATACTCCTCTCTCCTCTACACCTCCATCCTCTACCCCTCCATCCTCTACCCCTCCATCCTCTACCCCTCCATCCTCTACCCCTCCTATACTCCTATACTCCTCTACCCCTCCATCCTCTACCCCTCCATCCTCTACCCCTCCTATCCTCCTCCATCCTCTACCCCTCCTATACTCCTCTACCCCTCCATCCTCTACCCCTCCTATACTCCTCTACCCCTCCATCCTCTACCCCTCCTATACTCCTCTACCCCTCCATCCTCTACCCCTCCTATACTCCTCTACCCCTCCTATACTCCTCTACCCCTCCATCCTCTACCCCTCCTATACTCCTCTACCCCTCCATCCTCTACCCCTCCATCCTCTACCCCTCCATCCTCTACCCCTCCATCCTCTACCCCTCCATCCTCTACCCCTCCATCCTCTACCTCTCCTCTACCCCTCCATCCTCTACCCCTCCATCCTCTACCCCTCCATCCTCTACCCCTCCATCCTCTACCCCTCCATCCTCTACCCCGCCATCCTCTACCTCTCTTCTACCCCGCCATCCTCTACCCCTCCATCCTCTACCCCGCCATCCTCTACCTCTCTTCTACCCCGCCATCCTCTACCCCGCCATCCTCTACCTCTCTTCTACCCCGCCATCCTCTACCCCTCCATCCTCTACCTCTCCTCTACCCCTCCATCCTCTACCTCTCCTCTACCCCGCCATCCTCTACCTCTCCTCTACCCCGCCATCCTCTAACCCTCCATCCTCTACCTCTCCTCTACACCGCCATCCTCTACCTCTCCTCTACCCCTCCATCCTCTACCCCTCCATCCTCTACCCCTCCATCCTCTACCCCTCCATCCTCTACCCCTCCATCCACTACCCCTACATCCTCTACCCCGCCATCCTCTACCCCTCCATCCTCTACCCCTCCATCCTCTACCCCTCCATCCTCTACCCCTCCATCCTCTACCCCTCCATCCTCTACCCCTCCATCCTCTACCCCTCCATCCTCTACCCCTCCATCCTCTACCCCGCCATCCTCTACCTCTCTTCTACCCCGCCATCCTCTACCCCTCCATCCTCTACCCCGCCATCCTCTACCCCGCCATCCTCTACCCCGCCATCCTCTACCTCTCTTCTACCCCGCCATCCTCTACCCCGCCATCCTCTACCTCTCTTCTACCCCGCCATCCTCTACCCCTCCATCCTCTACCTCTCCTCTACCCCTCCATCCTCTACCTCTCCTCTACCCCGCCATCCTCTACCTCTCCTCTACCCCGCCATCCTCTAACCCTCCATCCTCTACCCCTCCTATACTCCTCTACCCCTCCATCCTCTACCCCTCCTATACTCCTCTACCCCTCCATCCTCTACCCCTCCTATACTCCTCTACCCCTCCATCCTCTACCCCTCCTATACTCCTCTACCCCTCCATCCTCTACCCCTCCTATACTCCTCTACCCCTCCATCCTCTACCCCTCCATCCTCTACCCCTCCATCCTCTACCCCTCCATCCTCTACCCCTCCATCCTCTACCTCTCCTCTACCCCTCCATCCTCTACCCCTCCATCCTCTACCCCTCCATCCTCTACCCCTCCATCCTCTACCCCTCCATCCTCTACCCCGCCATCCTCTACCTCTCTTCTACCCCGCCATCCTCTACCCCTCCATCCTCTACCCCGCCATCCTCTACCTCTCTTCTACCCCGCCATCCTCTACCCCGCCATCCTCTACCTCTCTTCTACCCCGCCATCCTCTACCCCTCCATCCTCTACCTCTCCTCTACCCCTCCATCCTCTACCTCTCCTCTACCCCGCCATCCTCTACCTCTCCTCTACCCCGCCATCCTCTAACCCTCCATCCTCTACCTCTCCTCTACACCGCCATCCTCTACCTCTCCTCTACCCCTCCATCCTCTACCCCTCCATCCTCTACCCCTCCATCCTCTACCCCTCCATCCTCTACCCCTCCATCCACTACCCCTACATCCTCTACCCCGCCATCCTCTACCCCTCCATCCTCTACCCCTCCATCCTCTACCCCTCCATCCTCTACCCCTCCATCCTCTACCCCTCCATCCTCTACCCCTCCATCCTCTACCCCTCCATCCTCTACCCCTCCATCCTCTACCCCGCCATCCTCTACCTCTCTTCTACCCCGCCATCCTCTACCCCTCCATCCTCTACCCCGCCATCCTCTACCCCGCCATCCTCTACCCCGCCATCCTCTACCTCTCTTCTACCCCGCCATCCTCTACCCCGCCATCCTCTACCTCTCTTCTACCCCGCCATCCTCTACCCCTCCATCCTCTACCTCTCCTCTACCCCTCCATCCTCTACCTCTCCTCTACCCCGCCATCCTCTACCTCTCCTCTACCCCGCCATCCTCTAACCCTCCATCCTCTACCTCTCCTCTACCCCGCCATCCTCTACCTCTCTTCTACCCCGCCATCCTCTACCCCTCCATCCTCTACCTCTCCTCTACCCCTCCATCCTCTACCTCTCCTCTACCCCGCCATCCTCTACCTCTCCTCTAACCCGCCATCCTCTACCCCTCCATCCTCTACCCCTCCATCCTCTACCCCGCCATCCTCTACCTCTCTTCTACCCCGCCATCCTCTACCCCTCCATCCTCTACCCCTCCATCCTCTACCCCTCCATCCACTACCCCTCCATCCTCTACCCCGCCATCCTCTACCCCTCCATCCTCTACCCCTCCATCCTCTACCCCTCCATCCTCTACCCCTCCATCCTCTACCCCTCCATCCTCTACCCCGCCATCCTCTACCCCTCCATCCTCTACCCCTCCATCCTCTACCCCTCCATCCTCTACCCCGCCATCCTCTACCCCTCCATCCTCTACCCCTCCATCCTCTACCCCTCCATCCTCTACCTCTCCATCCTCTACCCCGCCATCCTCTACCCCTCCATCCTCTACCCCTCCATCCTCTACCCCTCCATCCTCTACCCCTCCATCCTCTACCTCTCCTCTACACCGCCATCCTCTACCTCTCCATCCTCTACCCCGCCATCCTCTACCCCTCCATCCTCTACCCCTCCATCCTCTACCCCGCCATCCTCTACCTCTCTTCTACCCCGCCATCCTCTACCCCGCCATCCTCTACCTCTCTTCTACCCCGCCATCCTCTACCCCGCCATCCTCTACCTCTCTTCTACCCCGCCATCCTCTACCCCGCCATCCTCTACCTCTCTTCTACCCCGCCATCCTCTACCCCTCCATCCTCTACCCCTCCATCCTCTACCTCTCCTCTACCCCGCCATCCTCTACCCCTCCATCCTCTACCCCTCCATCCTCTACCTCTCCTCTACCCCGCCATCCTCTACCCCTCCATCCTCTACCCCTCCATCCTCTACCTCTCCATCCTCTACCTCTCCTCTACCCCGCCATCCTCTACCCCTCCATCCTCTACCCCTCCATCCTCTACCTCTCCTCTACCCCGCCATCCTCTACCCCTCCATCCTCTACCCCTCCATCCTCTACCTCTCCTCTACCCCGCCATCCTCTACCCCTCCATCCTCTACCCCTCCATCCTCTACCTCTCCTCTACCCCGCCATCCTCTACCCCTCCATCCTCTACCCCTCCATCCTCTACCTCTCCTCTACCCCGCCATCCTCTACCCCTCCATCCTCTACCCCTCCATCCTCTACCCCTCCATCCTCTACCCCTCCATCCTCTACCCCTCCATCCTCTACCCCTCCATCCTCTACATCTCCTCTACCCCTCCATCCTCTACCCCTCCATCCTCTACCCCTCCATCCTCTACCCCTCCATCCTCTACCCCTCCATC
Source organism: Salvelinus fontinalis (assembly GCF_029448725.1). NCBI lineage: Eukaryota > Metazoa > Chordata > Actinopteri > Salmoniformes > Salmonidae > Salvelinus > Salvelinus fontinalis. The sequence goes on along the minus strand of NW_026600390.1, from coordinate 21,866 downwards.
CTCTACCCCTCCATCCTCTACATCTCCTCTACCCCTCCATCCTCTACCCCTCCATCCTCTACCCCTCCATCCTCTACCCCTCCATCCTCTCCCCCTCCACCCTCTACCTCTCCTTTACCCCTTCCATCCTCTCCCCCTCCACCCTCTACCTCTCCTCTACCCCTCATCCTCTACCTCTCCTCTCACCTGACCAGGTGTTACTCCCTCTATGGGTGTGGAAACACTGTGCCTCAGCTGCCTGCTGTGTGTCTATGGGTGTGGAAACACTGTGCCTCAGCTGCCTGCTGTGTGTCTATGGGTGTGGAAACACTGTGCCTCAGCTGCCTGCTGTGTGTCTATGGGTGTGGAAACACTGTGCCTCAGCTGCCTGCTGTGTGTCTATGGGTGTGGAAACACTGTGCCTCAGCTACCTGCTGTGTGTCTATGGGTATGGAAACACTGTGCCTCAGCTGCCTGCTGTGTGTCTATGGGTGTGGAAACACTGTGCCTCAGCTACCTGCTGTGTGTCTATGGGTGTGGAAACACTGTGCCTCAGCTACCTGCTGTGTGTCTATGGGTGGTTCTGTGGACTCAAGCACTGATCCAGCTAAGCAGTTATCCTCATGCAGGCAATCTGTCTCCATCCACCCTCATGCTATGCTGTCTGTGTGTACTATACAGTTGATGATCTCTCTCTGTCCTCTGTGTCCCAGGGGTATAGTCCAGTGTGAGGAGAAGCTGACCATCAGTGCGTCGTGGTCTAAGGACGAGGACATCAGCCGACTGCTCCAGTCTCTGCCCAACTGGGCTAACATGGCCCAGCCCAGACAGCTCCGACAGAAGAGAGAGGACGAGGAGGACTTCACCAGGTCACACACACACACAGAACAGTATCCTCACCACCCCTCCACACTAACACAAACACACAGAACAGTATCCTCACCACCCCTCCACCCTAACACAAACACACAGAACAGTATCCTCACCACCCCCTCCACCCTAACACAAACACACAGAACAATATCCTCACCGCCCCTCCACCCTAACACAAACACACAGAACAATATCCTCACCGCCCCTCCACCCTAACACAAACACACAGAACAGTATCCTCACCACCCCCTCCACCCTAACACACACACACAGAACAGTATCCTCACCACCCCTCTACCGTAACACAAACACACAGAACAGTATCCTCACCACCCCTCCACCCTAACACAAACACACAGAACAGTATCCTCACCACCCCTCCACCCTAACACAAACACACAGAACAATATCCTCAGCGCCCCTCCACCATAACACAAACACACAGAACAATATCCTCACCGCCCCTCCACCCTAACACAAACACACAGAACAATATCCTCACCGCCCCTCCACCCTAACACAAACACACAGAACAATATCCTCACCACCCCTCCACCCTAACACAAACACACAGAACAGTATCCTCACCACCCCTCCACCCTAACACAAACACACAGAACAGTATCCTCACCACCCCCTCCACCCTAACACACACACACAGAACAGTATCCTCACCACCCCTCCACCCTAACACAAACACACAGAACAATATCCTCACAGCCCCTCCACCCTAACACAAACAACATTATCCTCACCACCATAACACAAACACACAGAACAGTATCCTCACAGCCCCACCACCCTAACACAAACACACAGAACAGTATCCTCACAGCCCCTCCACCCTAACACAAACAACATTATCCTCACCACCATAACACAAACACACAGAACAGTATCCTCACAGCCCCACCACCCTAACACAAACACACAGAACAGTATCCTCACCACCCCTCCACCCTAACACAAACACACAGAACAGTATCCTCACCACCCCTCCACCCTAACACAAACACACAGAACAGTATCCTCACAGCCCCTCCACCCTAACACAAACACACAGAACAGTATCCTCACCACCCCCTCCACCCTAACACACACACACAGAACAGTATCCTCACCACCCCTCCACCCTAACACAAACACACAGAACAGTATCCTCACAGCCCCTCCACCCTAACACAAACACACAGAACAGTATCCTCACCACCCCCTCCACCCTAACACACACACACAGAACAGTATCCTCACCACCCCTCCACCCTAACACAAACACACAGAACAGTATCCTCACAGCCCCTCCACCCTAACACAAACACACAGAACAGTATCCTCACCACCCCCTCCACCCTAACACAAACACACAGAACAGTATCCTCACCACCCCCTCCACCCTAACACAAACACACAGAACAGTATCCTCACAGCCCCTCCACCCTAACACAAACACACAGAACAGTATCCTCACCACCCCTTCCACCCTAACACAAACACACAGAACAATATCCTCACCATCCCTCCACCCTAACACAAACACACAGAACAGTATCCTCACCACCCCTCCACCCTAACACACACACACAGAACAATATCCTCACCACCCCTCACCGCCCCTCCACCCTAACACACACACACAGAACAGTATCCTCACCACCCCTCCACCCTAACACACACACACAGAACAGTATCCTCACCACCCCTCCACCCTAACACACACACACAGAACAGTATCCTCACCACCCCTCCACCCTAACACAAACACACAGAACAGTATCCTCATCACCCCTCCACCCTAACACACACACACACACAGAACAATATCCTCACCACCCCTCCACCCTAACACAAACACACAGAACAGTATCCTCACCACCCCTCCACCCTAACACAAACACACAGAACAATATCCTCATCACCCCTCCACCCTAACACAAACACACAGAACAATATCCTCACCACCCCTCCACCCTAACACAAACACACAGAACAATATCCTCACCACCCCTCCACCCTAACACAAACACACAGAACAGTATCCTCACCACCCTAACACACACACACAGAACAATATCCTCACCACCCCTCCACCATAACACAAACACACAGAACAATATCCTCACCGCCCCTCCACCCTAACACAAACACACAGAACAGTATCCTCACCACCCCTCTACCGTAACACAAACACACAGAACAATATCCTCACCACCCCTCCACCCTAACACAAACACACAGAACAGTATCCTCACCACCCCTCTACCGTAACACAAACACACAGAACAGTATCCTCACCACCCCTCCACCCTAACACAAACACACAGAACAGTATCCTCACCACCCCTCCACCCTAACACAAACACACAGAACAATATCCTCAGCGCCCCTCCACCATAACACAAACACACAGAACAATATCCTCACCGCCCCTCCACCCTAACACAAACACACAGAACAATATCCTCACCACCCCTCCACCCTAACACAAACACACAGAACAATATCCTCACCACCCCTCCACCCTAACACAAACACACAGAACAGTATCCTCACAGCCCCTCCACCCTAACACAAACACACAGAACAGTATCCTCACCACCCCCTCCACCCTAACACACACACACAGAACAGTATCCTCACCACCCCTCTACCGTAACACAAACACACAGAACAGTATCCTCACAGCCCCTCCACCCTAACACAAACAACATTATCCTCACCACCATAACACAAACACACAGAACAGTATCCTCACAGCCCCACCACCCTAACACAAACACACAGAACAGTATCCTCACCACCCCTCCACCCTAACACAAACACACAGAACAGTATCCTCACAGCCCCTCCACCCTAACACAAACACACAGAACAGTATCCTCACCACCCCCTCCACCCTAACACACACACACAGAACAGTATCCTCACCACCCCTCCACCCTAACACAAACACACAGAACAGTATCCTCACAGCCCCTCCACCCTAACACAAACACACAGAACAGTATCCTCACCACCCCCTCCACCCTAACACACAGAACAGTATCCTCACCACCCCCTCCACCCTAACACAAACACACAGAACAATATCCTCACCACCCCCTCCACCCTAACACACAGAACAGTATCCTCACCACCCCCTCCACCCTAACACACAGAACAGTATCCTCACCACCCCCTCCACCCTAACACAAACACACATAACAATATCCTCACCACCCCTCCACCCTAACACAAACACACATAACAATATCCTCACCACCCCTCCACCCTAACACAAACACACAGAACAATATCCTCACCACCCCTCCACCCTAACACAAACACACAGAACAGTATCCTCACCACCCCTCCACCCTAACACAAACACACAGAACAGTATCCTCACCACCCCTCCACCCTAACACAAACACACAGAACAATATCCTCACCACCCCTCCACCCTAACACAAACACACAGAACAATATCCTCACCACCCCTCCACCCTAACACAAACACACAGAACAGTATCCTCACCACCCTAACACACACACACAGAACAATATCCTCACCGCCCCTCCACCCTAACACAAACACACAGAACAATATCCTCACCGCCCCTCCACCCTAACACAAACACACAGAACAATATCCTCACCACCCCTCCACCCTAACACAAACACACAGAACAGTATCCTCACAGCCCCTCCACCCTAACACAAACACACAGAACAGTATCCTCACCACCCCCTCCACCCTAACACACACACACAGAACAGTATCCTCACCACCCCTCTACCGTAACACAAACACACAGAACAGTATCCTCACCACCCCCTCCACCCTAACACACACACACAGAACAGTATCCTCACCACCCCTCCACCCTAACACAAACACACAGAACAGTATCCTCACCACCCCCTCCACCCTAACACAAACACACAGAACAGTATCCTCACCACCCCTCCACCCTAACACAAACACACAGAACAATATCCTCAGCGCCCCTCCACCATAACACAAACACACAGAACAATATCCTCACCGCCCCTCCACCCTAACACAAACACACAGAACAATATCCTCACCGCCCCTCCACCCTAACACAAACACACAGAACAATATCCTCACCACCCCTCCACCCTAACACAAACACACAGAACAGTATCCTCACAGCCCCTCCACCCTAACACAAACACACAGAACAGTATCCTCACCACCCCTCTACCGTAACACAAACACACAGAACAGTATCCTCACCACCCCTCCACCCTAACACAAACACACAGAACAGTATCCTCACAGCCCCACCACCCTAACACAAACACACAGAACAGTATCCTCACCACCCCCTCCACCCTAACACACACACACAGAACAGTATCCTCACCACCCCTCTACCGTAACACAAACACACAGAACAGTATCCTCACCACCCCTCCACCCTAACACAAACACACAGAACAGTATCCTCACAGCCCCTCCACCCTAACACAAACACACAGAACAGTATCCTCACCACCCCCTCCACCCTAACACACACACACAGAACAGTATCCTCACCACCCCTCCACCCTAACACAAACACACAGAACAGTATCCTCACAGCCCCTCCACCCTAACACAAACACACAGAACAGTATCCTCACCACCCCCTCCACCCTAACACACACACACAGAACAGTATCCTCACCACCCCTCCACCCTAACACAAACACACAGAACAGTATCCTCACAGCCCCTCCACCCTAACACAAACACACAGAACAGTATCCTCACCACCCCCTCCACCCTAACACAAACACACAGAACAGTATCCTCACCACCCCCTCCACCCTAACACAAACACACAGAACAGTATCCTCACAGCCCCTCCACCCTAACACAAACAACAGTATCCTCACCACCCCTCAACCCTAACACAAACACACAGAACAATATCCTCACCATCCCTCCACCCTAACACAAACACACAGAACAGTATCCTCACCACCCCTCCACCCTAACACACACACACAGAACAATATCCTCACCACCCCTCACCGCCCCTCCACCCTAACACACACACACAGAACAGTATCCTCACCACCCCTCCACCCTAACACACACACACAGAACAGTATCCTCACCACCCCTCCACCCTAACACACACACACAGAACAGTATCCTCACCACCCCTCCACCCTAACACAAACACACAGAACAGTATCCTCATCACCCCTCCACCCTAACACACACACACACACAGAACAATATCCTCACCACCCCTCCACCCTAACACAAACACACAGAACAGTATCCTCACCACCCCTCCACCCTAACACAAACACACAGAACAATATCCTCATCACCCCTCCACCCTAACACAAACACACAGAACAATATCCTCACCACCCCTCCACCCTAACACAAACACACAGAACATTATCCTCACCACCCCTCCACCCTAACACAAACACACAGAACAATATCCTCACCACCCCTCCACAATAACACAAACACACAGAACAGTATCCTCACCACCCTAACACACACACACAGAACAATATCCTCACCACCCCTCCACCATAACACAAACACACAGAACAGTATCCTCACCACCCCTCTACCCTAACACAAAAACACAGAACATTATCCTCACCACCCCTCACCGCCCCTCCACCCTAACACAAACACACAGAACAGTATCCTCACCACCCCCTCCACCCTAACACACAGAACAGTATCCTCACCACCCCCTCCACCCTAACACAAACACACAGAACAGTATCCTCACCACCCCTCCACCCTAACACAAACACACAGAACAGTATCCTCACCACCCCTCCAGCCTAACACAAACACACAGAACAGTATCCTCACCACCCCTCCACCCTAACACAAACACACAGAACAGTATCCTCACCACCCCTCCACCCTAACACAAACACACAGAACATTATCCTCACCACCCCTCACCGCCCCTCCACCCTAACACAAACACACAGAACAGTATCCTCACCACCCCCTCCACCCTAACACACAGAACAGTATC
>NW_026600390.1:0-5000 GCF_029448725.1 Salvelinus fontinalis | reverse complement strand
CAGCACGCTGATGCTCTGCTATACTGGCTACATTATATCGACTGTTAATCTATCAGCCAAGTTATTTACACAACCAACATCGGCCCCCCAAAGGAGTGGCGCTGCATCTCAGTGCTAGAGGCGTCACTACAGACCCTGGTTCGTTTCCAGGCTGTATCACAACCGACCGTGATTGGTAGTCAGATAGGGCGGCGCACAGTTGGCCCTATGTTGTCTGGGTTTGGCCGGGGTAGGCCGTCATTGTAAATAATAATTTGTTCTTAACTGACTAACTAACTGAGTTAAGTAAAGGTTAAATATAACATGTAAACGGACAATGCCCAGCCTCGTATGCAGGAGGTAGATCGACCCAGAGAAATCAGTCTAAGATGGACATTTCCTATAATCACCTCCCAATGTCTGTGACTGGGCTGCATCTGTAAAACACACACACACACACACAACACACACACACCACACCACACAACACACACAGAGAGAGACACACACAGAGGCAGGGAGAAGATTAGCATGATAAATACACACTGCCTCTGTCAAGACGCTGCTGAATCTTAATTTAATCTTAATTTGATTAAACAATCGTGTGTGCATGGTGTATGTTTGATATGACGGAGAGACAGCGGTCATCCTGTGTGTGTGTGTACTCTAATGGTGATTGGCCGTGAGGGTGGCAAGGGCGAGGGTCTTATCGCCCAACTGGGCGCCGCTCTGGACGCCTAATCCTCTCAGACAATATTTACCTGAGTTGACACACACACTGAGGGCACCTGCCAACGTGATAGCCGCTTTCTGTTGAGAACAGCTGTATGTGTAGGTTTCTCAAAACTGGATCTGTCTCTGTCTATCTGTCTGTCTATCTAGCTGTCTGTCGAGCTGTCTGTCTAGCTGTCTGTCTAGCTGTCTGTCTCTGTCTGTCTGTCTGTCTAGCTATCTGTCTGTCTGCCTGTCTGTCTAGCTATCTGTCTGTCTAGCTATCTGTCTGTCTAGCTGTCTGTCTGTTGAGCTGTCTGTCTGTTGAGCTGTCTGTCTGTCTGTCTAGCTGTCTGGCTAGCTGTCTGTCTGTCTAGCTATCTGTTTGTCTGTCTAGCTGTCTAGCTGTATGTCTGTCTCGCTGTCTGTCTGTCTGTCTGTCTAGCTGTCTGTCTGTCTAGCTGTCTGTCTAGCTGTCTGTCTCTCTCTCTGTCTGTCTGTCTGTCTGTCTGTCTGGCTATCTGTATGTCTGTCTGTCTGTCTAGTTATCTTTCTGTCTGGCTATCTGTCTGTCTGGCTATCTAGCTTTGGCTATCTGTCTGTCTGGCTATCTGTCTGTCTGGCTATCTGTCTGTCTGGCTATCTGTCTGTCTGGCTATCTGTCTGTCTGGCTATCTGTCTGTCTGGCTATCTGTCTGTCTGGCTATCTGTCTGTCTGGCTATCTGTCTGTCTGGCTATCTGTCTGTCTGGCTATCTGTCTGTCTGGCTATCTGTCTGTCTGGCTATCTGTCTGTCTGGCTATCTGTCTGTCTGGCTATCTGTCTGTCTGGCTATCTGTCTGTCTGGCTATCTGTCTGTCTGGCTGTCATGTCTGTCTGACTGTCATGTCTGTCTGTCTGTCTGGCTATCTGTCTGACTGTCATGTCTGTCTGACTGTCATGTCTGTCTGACTGTCATGTCTGTCTGACTGTCATGTCTTTCATGTATGTCTGGCTGTCATCTCTGTCTTGGCTGTCATGTCTGTCTTGGCTGTCATTTCTGTCTTGGCTGTCATGTCATGTGTTTTAATGTTTCATTCATCTGTTTGTGTGAGTGAGTGTTTTATTTTTTATATAAATTGGGTGGTTCCAGCCCTGACTGCTGATTGGCTGACAGCTGTGGTATATTTAAGCAAAAAGCGTGAGGGGGGGGGGTGTGGTATGTCCAATATACCACGGCTAAGGGCTGTTCTTAAGCATGACACAATGTGGAGTGCCGGGATACATTGGCCATATATCACAAACCCCTGAGGTGCCTTATTGCTATTATAAACTGGTTACCAACGTAATTAGAGCAGTAAAAATAAATGTTATGTCATACCCGTGGTATACGCCCTATTATAAACTGGGTGGTTTGAGCCCTGGAGGCTGATTGGCTGACAGCTGTGGTATATCAGTCCTTATACCACGGGAATGACAAAACATAATTTTTTTTACTGCTCTAATTGGGGGGTTTGTGTTATATGGCCATTATACCACGGCTAAGGGCTGTGTCCAGACACTCTGCAATGTGTTGTGCTGAAGAACAGCCCTTAGCCGTGGTATAATGGCCATATACCAATCAATCAATCAAGTTTATTTTATATAGCCCTTCGTACATCAGCTAATATCTCGAAGTGCTGTACAGAGACCCAGTCTAAAACCCCAAACAGCTAGAATGCAGGTGTAGAAGCACGGTGGCTAGGAAAAACTCCCTAGAAAGGCCAAAACCTAGGAAGAAACCTAGAGAGGAACCAGGCTATGAGGGGTGGCCAGTCCTCTTCTGGCTGTGCCGGGTGGAGATTATAACAGAACTATGCCAAGATGTTCAAAAATGTTCATAAGTGACAAGCATGGTCAAATAATAATCATGAATAATTTTCAGTTGGCTTTTCATAGCCGATCATTAAGAGTTGAAAAACAACAGGTCTGGGACAGGTGGCGGTTCCATAACCGCAGGCAGAACAGCTGAAACCGGAACAGCAGCAAGGCCAGGCGGACTGGGGACAGCAAGGAGCCACCACGCCCGGCAGTCCCGACGTATGGTCCCAGGGCTCAGGTCCTCCGAGAGAAAGAAATAGAGAAGGAGAAAATTAGAGAGAGCCAAGATTTTCAAAATGTTCATAAATGACAAGCATGGTCAAATAATAATCAGGAATAAATAAGATGTATAAGATAAATAAGATGATACCACACCTCCTCCTGCCTTATGGATTAACTATGTTATGTCTGTACATGTGCATCTTCATTTCTTCAATAGCTGCGTTCAGTGGGCAGTTGATGGTGATTATTTTATAACAGGCCGACAGTAGTCTTTGCTCCAGTGTGTCTCGTGTGTGTGTGTCTCGTGTGTGTGTGTGTGTCTGTCTCGTGTGTGTGTGCCTTTGTGTGTGTGTGTGCCTGCGTGTGTGTGTGTCTCGTAGTACCCTACTCCCTATCAGAGGTAGATAGTACCCTACTCCCTACATCAGAGGTAGATAGTACCCTACTCCCTACATCAGAGGTAGATAGTACCCTACTCCCTACATCAGAGGTAGATAGTACCCTACTCCCTACATCAGAGGTAGATAGTACCCTACTCCCTACATCAGAGGTAGATAGCACCCTACTCCCTACATCAGAGGTAGATAGTACCCTACTCCCTACATCAGAGGTAGATAGTACCCTACTCCCTACATCAGAGGTAGATAGTACCCTACTCCCTACATCAGAGGTAGATAGTACCCTACTCCCTACATCAGAGGTAGATAGTACCCTACTCCCTACATCAGAGGTAGATAGTACCCTACTCCCTACATCAGAGGTAGATAGTACCCTACTCCCTACATCAGAGGTAGATAGTACCCTACTCCCTACATCAGAGGTAGATAGTACCCTACTCCCTACATCAGAGGTAGATAGTACCCTACTCCCTACATCAGAGGTAGATAGTACCCTACTCCCTACATCAGAGGTCGATAGTACCCTACACCCTACATCAGGGGTAGATTGTACCCTACTCCCTACATCAGAGGTAGATAGTACCCTACTCCCTACATCAGAGGTAGATAGTACCCTACTCCCTACATCAGAGGTAGATAGTACCCTACTCCCTACATCAGGGGTAGATAGTACCCTACTCCCTACATCAGAGGTAGATAGTACCCTACTCCCTACATCAGGGGTAGATAATACCCTACTCCCTACATCAGAGGTAGATAGTACCCTACTCCCTACATCAGAGGTAGATAGTACCCTACTCCCTACATCAGAGGTCGATAGTACCCTACTCCCTACATCAGGGGTAGATAGTACCCTACTCCCTACATCAGGGGTAGATAGTACCCTACTCCCTACATCAGAGGTAGATAGTACCCTACTCCCTACATCAGAGGTAGATAGTACCCTACTCCCTACATCAGAGGTAGATAGTACCCTACTCCCTACATCAGAGGTAGATAGTACCCTACTCCTTATCAGAGGTAGATAGTACCCTACTCCCTACATCAGAGGTAGATAGTACCCTACTCCCTACATCAGGGGAAGTCAACCCTGGTCCTGGAGGCCCGCAGACAGGTCATGTTCTTGGTTTAACTGACCTGGAAGAGCAGGTGTGTATAATTTAGACAATCACTGAACTCATCAATGATCTCAGTTGGTCAGGTATGAAGCCTAGTTGGAACAACATCCTGCTGTAGCTCTGACACTCCAGGAACAGGGTTGGCTACCCCGGCACCACATAGTGGACTACTCTTGACCTGATCCCTATGGGCCCTGGTCAAAAGGAGTGCACTATGTAGGGAATGGGGTGCCGTTTAGGACGTATGTAACTGTAGCTGTGCTGCGCTCCGCTGCTCAGCTCTCTGTAATGAGGTACTATAGAACCATGCTGTCCTGGGGGAGAGTTGTTCTTTGACCGCGTGTTCTTTTTGCAAGCATAGGCAGGATTTTGGAGTTAGGGGGGATTTGCCTGTGAGGTAGAGACGGGGAGGGAGGATGAGGGGGGATTTTCTTTACCTTGACCTGAGCAAGTGGTGGGCTGCTCCCTCTAGCAGTTGGAAGTATTAGCATAGTCAGTGGTCTACTTTATTTCTCCAACACACAATACAAGCCTGTACAGCTCTAATGGTTCCCTTGATACCTTGAATACTTTTAGCTTTCTGTTTTACACATGCATGTCTAGTGTTTTATTCACTGAGTCTTTATTTCTCACATACTTCCAGGCTGTCTCTCAGGCATACATAGACACATCCCATCTCTCTCATCATTCTCTCTCTCTCTCTCTCTCTCTCTCTCTCTCTCTCTCTCTCTCT